>NC_092231.1:13713196-14013196 GCF_036320965.1 Panulirus ornatus | reverse complement strand
GTTTGTTTGTGTACTTATGTTTTTGCGTGCATGAATACATATTTGTAATTTCCTATTTGTGCTTACGGGGAGGGAATTTTACACTCATGGGACAACATCTACTGAAAAATTTTCTTGTCATATAACTTTTTAGATCTATGTACCCCGTTTGCATTAACAATACCCTCAGTCACTTTATTCCATTCATCCACCACTTTTATACTATAAAAGTAATTCCTTATATCCTCTTTAATTAGTTTCTTGTTTATTTCCACGTTATGTCCTCTGCTTTCCCTAACCCTGTACATTACATAAACCGAGACTGAGACAAATTCTATCGGATATATATATATATATATATATATATATATATATATATATATATATATATATATATATATATATATATATACATATATATATATGCACACACAAAGGAATTCAAACAAAAACAAACCATTAGGTCCTTTGGAGGCTATTTGTGGTTATGGAAGATATCAGAAACACAGATTAGTGTGGTAAAAGTTAGAAGGCATACAGGTAATTCAAAGAGAATAACCTGTGGTTTGTCACTGTTACTATGGAGGCGCAAATAACGAAACTGTGGACTTGAAGCGGAGTATTTATCAAATCTATTCTGAAACGTATCCATAGAACTGCTTTCAAGCAATCTACGTACTTGGCATATCGTTCCATTATGTTAACAATCCTGTTGAAGAAAAAGTAGCGTGCCTCAATTCGAGGTAAATCATTTGGCCAAAGGTCTGAAACTTGGCATCCACCGAAGTACTAGTTGGAGGAACGTATGATTTTCACCTCGGAAAATGTTGTCTGCGACTCGATCCAGAGGAGAGCAATGGGCAGAAAGAGATCACAACGACCTGAGAAGAACTCTTGAGAAACTGACTAAGGCAGGTTAAATGTACTGAAAACTCTGGGTGTAAAGATGGGAGTTATCGCATGACTGGGGGAGTGATTTGTGGAGCAACCCGGTCATAAGTGAGGACTGGTGAGGTGTGAGGACCGTCTTCAAGAAGGATATCTGACTCGGTTATTCCCCAACACCGCCGTCTACACCGATCCTACTCTTGGTTGTAATGACTGGATGTGACACTGTGGAGACTGTTGGCCGTTGAGAAATGTATGAGTCCAGTACGTATAAGTATGATAAAGAGAACCGGGGATTCTTTACTGTGTGACTGATTTAGTTCTGCCAAAGCGGCAGACATTTGTTTGGTTTTGAGTGAGTAGTGGACGCTAGAGATGTATTTCGTATGGAGAGGAAATTAACACCAGGGAAGGTTTTATCCATGTGGGTCGTCTTCTCACATTGAAAAGAAATGACAGGATATCTGAAAATATTGTACACTCCCATATCTCTCGCGTCAGTAATCACCATGTGAGACATGTATGTGTCACTGATAAATGCTACTGTAAAACTGAAGCATATTTCTTGATTTCAGAGATGCAGTTTGATTTCCATACTGTTCATTTCTTTCTGATTGATTTCTGCTCTCACTATTTTCTGCAGAACTTCCATGAAGTACTAGAAACACTAGAAATACTTGTATGTACTCATATGTCCTTATATGTACTGTCGTAAGTCTTCGTCTGCTCTCTGAAGTTTCCGCAAGATGGTTGGTTTCCACAGAAACCTCATCGTTCCAGAGCGGCACCACAGGGTTGCCTCAAGTCACGAACCACCGCTATGTAGCATCAACCCAAGTCAACTGTCTATTCTCTCTAGTTACAACCGATGCGACGCTGATCATCCACTAGTTGTGACCCCCGTCTATAAAGTTGGAGACATGAAGTTGAAATACCGTACCACTCCGAACCCCCAGAAAGTTTGAAAAGCAACTTGTCCGCCGCCAAGAGTATGGTCAAAGGTCGTGGGATGTCAAAGAGATTCTACTGTCCCAGCGGGTAACAGTGCTGGCATTCACAACTTAACTGTAAAGGTCAGTATCTCAGATGGTAACAGTGATGTCCCAAGTACAATATGCCGCGTGAAACAACGATCACAGATGACCCTTTAAGCTAGCCTGATTCAAGCAATGTATGGTACCATCAAGGGAAAACGGAGGGAAATGCTGATCGAAGATGTGTTCCTGCTTCACAGCAGTGCGTCCGTCCGCAAGACCAGTGCTGTACAAGCTGCTGTTTGTACCTGTGTTTTCGAGGAACTCAACCACCCTCCTTGAATTCCAACACTCGGTCTTAGAGAGAGAGAGAGAGAGAGAGAGAGAGAGAGAGAGAGAGAGAGAGAGAGAGAGAGAGAGAGAGAGAGAGAGGCAGGAAGCTAGAAATATCAAGGCTGATCGCTTCGATACGACGTTGATTCTTCCATCCTCAGTAACCACTGAACGCCAACAGTCAAGCCAAGAGTCTGAGCACAAAGGGGAAAGATGTCTTATCATATCTTTATCTCTGGAACTATCATGATAGTGATAAAAACCGTCTTAGGTAGAAATCGCCTTCGTATAAACAGATGAGAAGCGTTTTGGAAGAGGTTTGAGGCGAGGAGAACGGGCAAATGCTAGAGAGGCATACCATTAGCACAAGTAGATCAACCAAGGCGGGAGAGAAGAGGTCCAGAGACTGAGGCAGGTGGAAAATGAGGAGAGGTGACCAAAGCCTGGCTTAGTCGAGCCATAATCAGCCAGGGATTAATGACCAGGTCCAGGGAGACGGGATCTCCCAGCCCAGTGTAGTCCGGTCAAACGAGATTAGAGCAAAGAGGAGAGTGTATCCGACTGACGTAAAACCAATACGAACAGGGATTTAAGCATGTAAATTAGGGCCGAGGTTAATGATTCTCAAAGCTCCTAACAAAAAAATCACGGCAGGAAATTAGATAAATGTATACAGACACCAGGAGCATAATGTTCAAACGGAACTAACTAGTATTGTGTGATCCCAATTGGGAAAAAAAGAAAGATATAAAATGAATATTGCTCACTGAACAACATGAATAAAGGTAAAGCTTAGATGTTTACTCAGTGAATTAACAATACCTGGATACATATTGTTAACTAATAACCATTTGTATATGACATGAGGAGGTATCTTGATTTACTTTGATAACTGCTTTGGTGTAATTAAGGCAGGTTTAGATGTACATCCTTAAATGTCGAGCACTTTGGATGTACAAGTTAACGTCAGAAGTTGTGAGCACCACAAAATACATTTACTGATGTCTTTGAATACTAGCTGGACAAATATTTCACCACTTGAGGGTTTTATTAAATGAAAATTGTGACAAAAATGTATACGTACTTCACACGTCTCCATAAAGAACTAGGTAGACGGGGCGCCTAGCTTGAGGAGGAACAAACGAAGTGTCATGTTATGAAGAATGACATTCTCCTGAAAAAACAGGGGAATATAAAGAAATGAAATATGCATATACGTTATAGGACGAGTTGTTATATACTAGAAATTACGAGGAAAAAGATAGAAATGACATGATTCTTGACAGTGACCTTAGAGTTTCTAAGTAGTGTGTAGCGGCAAGAAAGAAAAGATATGAAACGTTAGCCATGATGAAGAGGAATATGACTAACAAGACTGGGTGGGTGTTTTGTGAGCTGTATAATTCACGTGTTTAGAGCTAATCCAGAATATTGCCTTCAAGCTTCACTACCTCAACTCAAGAGTCGATTCAGATGCAGTGTGTAGTAGGCAAGTACAGCTTACTTTCAGGACTGAAGAGAATACGTAATGAAGACATTGTGCATGGGGGCTCAAAAGAGCGAGATGTGTTTGTCTTCGAATGAAGGAGGTTTAAAAGTTAGACATAATTCAGACTTTTCTGCTTTTTTCTTGTGTATATAAGGTCTATGTCATCACCTTGATTCTGAAGGAGTCATTTGGGGGTCAGGATAATTCAAAATGAATGTAGAATAGATTTAAGGAAGGACTTTTTATTTCTAGGAATTGTATAAAACAACAGGTTATTGTAGTGATCTTTGGAAACTTAGATGAAGAGACCTGATTACCATACGAATAAAAAGGAGCAGCAGTTTAAGAATACTTATCTTTGAATACTTCCAGGTAATCTTAATAGCCCCTGGAGGCTTTGTGTCATTCGTGCTATTACGCATATGTATACATGTATATGTACGTTTATGTTTAAATCCGTAGGTGGAGTGAGGATGAGTGAGAGTGAACTGAAAGGCTGCATGCATCCTGACCCAACTCCTGTAGCTGAAAACGGATTTAAGGACAAAGACCACAGATTACAGTGGTTATATTCACACCACAGATTGCAGTAATCATAACCAACTGTAGGAGTTATATTAATCATTAATCACAGATTACAATGATTATAACCAACAGCAGGAGTTATATTACTCATTAATCACAGATTATAGTGATCATAACCAACTGCAGGAGTAATATTACTCATTAATCACGGATTATAATTATTATAATCAACTGCAGGAGTTATATTACTCATTAATCACAGATTATAGTGATCATAACCAACTGCAGGAATTAGATTTCTCATTAATTACAGATTATAGTGAGCATAACCAACTGCAAGAGCTATATTAATCATTAATCACAGATTATAGTGATCATAACCAACTGCAGGAGTTATATTACTCATTAATCACAGATTATAGTGATCATTACCAACTGCAGGAGTTATATCACTCATTATTCACAGATTACAGTGATTATAACCAACTGCAGGAGTTATATTACTCATTAATCACAGACTACAGTGATTGTAACCAACTGCAGGAGTTTTATTACTCATTAATCACAGATTACAGTGATTAAAACCAACTGCAGGAGTTATATTACTCATTAATCACAGATTATAATGATTATAATCAACTGCAGGAGTTATATTACTCATTAATCACAGATTGTAGTGATCATAACCAACTGCAGGAGTTATATCAGTCATTAATCACAGATTACAGTGATTATAACCAACTGTAGGAGTAATATGACTCATTAATCACAGACTACAGTGATTATAACCAACTGCAGGAGTTATATCAGTCATTAATCACAGATTACAGTGATTATAACCAACTGCAGGAGTTATATCACTCATTAATCACAGATTATAGTGATCATAACCAACTGCAGGAGTAATATTACTCATTAATCTGTCGTCGGTGACGTACGGATGTTAAATGCAACCGCTGTGGTTGCGCTCGTATTGAATGAGGCTGCTGTCTCCCTGAACCTTGTTTGATCCGTTCTGTTTTCACTGCAGCGAGTGTTGCAGTTTGCTGCTAATGACAGTGCCGGGTGTTCGCTGCTATCGGCTTCGTCGTTGCATCTCGTTAACGACAGTCATTATCGTTGAAAGGCATCAACTGCTCCTTATCACAAAATTTCATTAAATGCGTTTATTGCCGTTGTGTTACACTAATTGCATTCATTGTCGCTGCCGTCATTAAGTTAGCCAGTTTTAAGCCAGTTGTTTTAATTTTTATTATGTTGTATCAAGCTCTATACTGGAAGTTCATTTTTCAAGCAAAATGCTTATATATATATATATATATATATATATATATATATATATATATATATATATATATATATATATACACACACACACACACATACACACACTCTCTCACTCACTTGATCGCCGTTTCCCGAGTTAGCGAGGTAACGCCAGGAACATACGAAGAAAGGCCGTATCCGCTCACATTAGTTTCTCTATCTGGCGCCCATGTGTGAGGGAGGGAGAAAGAAAAAGGAAAGAAACAACCTGGGGGGAAAAGGATTGAAATTCGACAGCCTGTACTCTGAAGTGTTGGCTCGCCGCGTATCAGTCACGAACCAGCTTCGATTCTATTTTGCTTTTAACTCTTCTCTGGATGAAGGATTCTCGGCAGTAATGACCCCCTCACGTGACAGCTTCCTTGATCATTATACCATTAGTGCAATACAACCATATATGCTCAGTCCTCACCGATCATTCGAGTCTCTCAATCAAATAACGTAAAGATATAATGATAACATAAAGATGAAATGATAACGTAAAGATGGAATGATAACGTAAAGATGAAATGATAGCGTAAAGATACAATGATAACGTAAAGATACAATGATAACGTAAAGATGGAATGATAGCATAAAGATACAGTGATAACGTAAAGATGGAATGATAACGTAAAGATACAATGATAACGTAAAGGTACAATGATAACGTAAAGATGGAATGATAACGTAAAGATGAAATGATAGCGTAAAGACACAATGATAACGTAAAGATGGAATGATAGCGTAAAGATACAATGATAACGCAAAGATGGAATGATAACGTAAAGATGGAATGATAACATAAAGATACAATGATAACGTAAAGATACAATGATAACGTAAAGATACAATGATAACGTAAAGATGAAATGATAGCGTAAAGATACAATGATAACGTGAAGATGGAATGATGACGTAAAGATACAATGATAACGTAAAGATGGAACGATAACGTAAAGATACAATGATAACGTAAAGATTGAAAGATAACGTAGAGATACAATGATAACGTAAAGATTGAATGATAACGTAAAGATACAATGATAACGTAAAGATGAAATGATAACGTAAAGATACAATGATAACGTAAAGATGAAATGATAACGTAAAGATACAATGATAACGTAAAGATGAAATGATAGCGTAAAGATACAATGATAACGTAAAGATGGAATGATAACGTATAGATACAATGATAACGTAAAGATGGAATGATAACGTAAATATGGAATGATAACGTAAAGATACAATGATAAAATAAAGATACAATGATAACGTAAATATGGAATGATAACGTAAAGATACAATGATAACGTAAAGATGGAATGATAACGTAAAGAAAAATATAATTTAGAAAATATAATTTTCAATGGTGGAATCGTGTCCCCATGATGAGGTAACACACAGCTACAATCCACGCTTTGAATGTGTGACTAAGCACACACACACACACACACACACACGTGTTACTCGTAAGTGACTCCCTAAGCCTTTGAGCGTTTAATAGATATTCAGCGAAATTCACATGCGAGTGAAAACATTCCATATGACGCCAAGGAGGAAGTAGCAGCAATCTGTCAGTCAGCGTTTATCTCGTAATGTCATCACAGCAATGAGTTTCCTACATGGATTCCAATAGGCTATAATATCTATGTTAAACGCGATTAAGAATTCCTAGAACTGATACCAAGTCAAGGAAGCGTAGCTTTACAATAAGAAGCAGGGACTCTAAGGTCAGGGATGTGTTAAACTGCGTGTGTACAAAAATTTCAAAGAAGTCAAACTCGACTTCCTTTCACAGTTGGTGCGCCACGTCTTGCCTCTTGCTACAAAAGCGGGGTAGGGGAGGAGTTAAGGAGCCGGGTGGGTGAGATAAGCGGAGGAGGGGTAGGGGGAAAGGAAATGGAGAGGTAGATAGATAGATATATATATATAGAGAGAGAGAGGGGGAGGGAAATGGAGAGAGGCGAAACAAGAGGGAGTGACGCGGAGGAAGGAGAGAGGTGAGGTAAAAAGAAACAAAGAGTTGAACCACAGGGCTAACAAAGAAAGGGAGAGAGGAGAATGTGTTGATATATGAGAGCTGGGAGAGAGAGAGAGAGAGAGAGAGAGAGAGAGAGAGAGAGAGAGAGAGAGAGAGAGAGAGAGAGAGAGAGAGTATTTCTGATAAGATTTTCCCATTAGACACGATTAGCGCGTACCACTCATCACAACGTCTGGCGTTCCAAGACGATGATCACCCATCCAGTTTCTAACCAGACCCAACGTTACTTAGGCTTTCTCATCGTGTGAGAGCGAGACGGGAAGGACAGAAAAGGCAGAAGAGAGTAAGAGTGAATGGAGACGGGGAAGCGAAGCAAGCGGATTGCGTTGGTGGGGAAAAATGGAGGAAGAAATATGTCAGGCTTATGAGGTAAGCAAGAAAAATGAACGAGTGAGGGACTGTGGAAATGAGAGAGAGAGAGAGAGAGAGAGAGAGAGAGAGAGAGAGAGAGAGAGAGAGAGAGAGAGAGAGAGAGAGAGAGAGAGGAAGGCAAACGCGTACTGCTCACCGTACGAAGATATAGCAGGGTTACGAAGGAGGAGTTAGAGAGAGTCACGTGTTGTCAAGCGCATTGTATGAGAGCTGTGTCGGTAAACTGTATGTTCATGAACTGAGAGCCAGCTGCCTACGAGCGAGTGAGAGAGAGAGGGGGATAAAAGACAGCCACTTGGGTGTAAGAATTGACGCCTCACCGAAGTGCTGGCTCGCTGCACAGCTGTCACAGAGACAGAAAGAGAAATCAAGTTACACAGCGTTACATAGATACACACATACACAGTTTGACACTATCGTCTGTTGTAATGATAGTAACATTCTTATTTCTCTCATGATCATCCACTAATCTTTATCTTATTTCGTAAGGAATTAGGATAACGAAATATTACATCTACTCAATTAATACTTACAATTAACTCGATAACCACTACAGTAAGACCTGAGCCTAACCCAGGACGAGAACGTGTAACGCTCCTCTGAGAAAGAGCGAAAGAAAACGTTGATGAAGGTAGAAAAAAAAAAAAAGAAAGAAAATGGAACCTTCGAATCAGTTTCCAATAAGCAGGATTTGCTGCTGGTCTCTCGCCGGTAAGACCAATAACCAATACAGCTGAGATGCGGGGCGAGTCGGCTGGCCAGGGCAACACAGTGACACGCCACGCCGCCACCGACCAGGCGACCTCGTCATCATGCTCAAACCTGGCGTTCTCACTGCAACCTGACCCTATTAATGATCACTGCTGGTACTCGACGCTACACTGTTATTACTGTTATCATTATTATCACTATTGTCATCATTATTATTATTATTATCATTATTATTATTATCATTATCATCATTATACTGATATTCTTTGATAGATACTTGTGTCTACCTACCAGTTGCCGATATTGCAAAGTATGAAAAAATATATATATATATATATATATATATATATATATATATATATATATATATATATATATATATATATATTGGGGATGTTTGAGGATAAACATTATACACAACAATTCAGTATGGTTATGGGTAATCCCCTCTCCCCTGTGTTAGCAAATATCTACATGAGAGTAACTGAGAGGAAACACATGAGAGAAACATATAATGAACAAGGAAAGTTCTCATGGGTACCAGATTTTGCAGCTACTTCTAGTAGCAGGGAAATGTCGACTCCTGTTGGAGTAAGAAATTCTTTGACGGTACTGCACTACTGGCAGTGACTCAGTCTCGTCAAAAGTGACTTTTCACACGCGGTCTAACCTCGAGTAAGCGAAACCCGTTAAAGCTATATATATATATATATATATATATATATATATATATATATATATATATATATATATATATATATATATATATATATATATATATATATATATACCTTGAACCATCTTTTCGTGAAGAGTGATGATCCATCATGCTTCGTCCATTACGGTGTCTCGTGGTAATCCATCAAGGATTCCCGTTCTTTATTGAGGTAGCAGCTGGTGATGGAAGGAGTAAGATAAAAGAAAAAAGATAAGAATGAATCCTTTTTTTTTTTTCTTCTTTCAAGAGACGTGAGAGGGATTCGAGACTATTGGTCACAGGTGTGTCATCGCCGAAGGCATTCGACTTTGTGCCTCCACTCTCTTACCCCCCTGGCTCAGCCTAGGTCTCCTGTCACAGCAGGACTCGGTTGTCATGAGAGCTGGTCATGCAGTAATGTGGGTTTAGTAATCTTCAGCTGACACTAACTGCTGCGAGACGCAGGGTTCTGCCAGCACCGTTGGGTTCGGAGAACTTAAGAGCGTCAGAAGGTGTAACTTAGCTGACCTAGAGAGGGGTTAAGATGACACTAGAATGAGAAGTCGAGGTCAAGAACTAGCAAGAGAGACACCGACTATTGTAAACCTTGTTCCCAGTGCTATTAAATCCCCGTAATTTACTTTGAAGAAATGGTCCGCGCGTCGTCTGCCTGGCCATTATGTAACGCCAGCAGGTCCCTTACCACTCACTCTTCTAACACGGAGAAACGTGACAGTTCATTAATTTCTTTGTTTTGTCTCTTCAACTCCGCACAAAAAGACGAAAAAGCACTAGAATTCGAAACCATCTTAGCAATATCTGAAAAAAGAGCGAGACATGGTAGTGGAAATAAAACGTCCCTTTTTACCATTTCTTCAATAAAGAAATCGTTTATGAAATGATTCATAGCGATATTAAATGAATCCCAAAAGTTGAATGAGCTTACAGCCACTTCTAACTACCGATTTGTCTCCAAGCCTGTTTGTTTTGCCACCTGTGTGAGAACACTATCATGAGTTCCTCACCTTCATGTAACTATATATCTCCTGCTCTGCCATCAGCTCTTCTGTACTCTCTGTAACCACTGCACGGCTAATACAACCAAGATTCATTCCAAAGCACAATGGAACCGGTTTCAAGAATTTTCTCAGGCGACACACCTTAATCTGGGCTTATCGTCTTTTATCGGCGTTGATTTACATAATTCAACCATTGGTCTGACAAGGAAAGAATGGACGACTATCACTCCAATTGCACAATAACATACAACAATCAATTTTGAAATCGTCTTCCAGTATCTGATCTCACAACGGTGGCGCCCTACGGTTTGCAGCTGGGCTAAGCACGCTACAGATAAAAGGACAGAGATAAGAAATCATAAATAGCATTGATCATACATCATTCCTCTTTGCATGTAAATGATACGCGAGATGAACATTAGCGGTTGATTAATACATCAGTGCGATGAACATCACTGGTCAATTGATCCATGTGTTACGAACGCTATTGGTTAGTTGATCAAGATGTCAGAATAAAAGGCGAGAGTTTGGCACAGTGCTTCCTAGGAGCCAGCCGTGCCTGTGTGTGTGCTTCACAGAACGATTAATTGACTCGGATCTAATATCCTTTTTATGTTAAGATTTGTCAGTGTTCTGTCTTCGCACCCTTTCAAGCAGAACGTATTTTGTGTGAGTTTTGGAGCGTTTTGCTCGTTGTATATCACACTGTAGTGCTGAAGACTGCTGTAACTTGTGAGCTTAAAGAAAGTAAGAAAAGAAAAAAAAAATACTCTATATGTGCACTTGGGAAACATTGCGCGGATTTTGGGGAACGTGGAACTCTCATAACGACTTGTCAAGGTCGTGTCTTTTCTATGATTTTTTTTGTTTTGTTTTATTATCTCACCTCTTGAGACAGAAATTTTGTCCTTTCTCTGAAATTGTCCTTTTTTTTTTTGTTTGTATGTCAACTGTATTTTTTTTTCTTCATACATTCGTTCGCCTGATTGCCACTTTCAGTAAGTTACTTGCTATAGAAGTTTGCCAATGCTACAACGTTATTTAAAACAAAGGTAATAAGTTACCCTCCGGAAATTATCGTTCTATTAGCTTAAGATCTGTATTTTGGAAAACTTATGGAATCCAGCATTCGAGATAGATTTGTAAACGATTAAAGGGACGATTCTGGGCATGACTTTCGACGAAATCTCTCACGTCTGTCAAAGCTGCTGGATTTCTTTACGATTTAATCAACATCTGTGATGAAAGTAAAGCAGTCTACTAGAAAAAAAGGTCACATGGCACTGATGGGGGTTGTGCTTCACTGGACAGAATATTGGTTAACTGGCCGTAAACAAAGAGTTGTGGCCACCATCAGTCAAGCCTAGGCGTAGTTAGACGTAACAAGTAGAGCTTGCAGACACCAGCTGTTAATACCAAGCCCAGCTATCACATTGCCAGCACAAGTACCCTTCCCCTAAATCCACACTGTCGAGGCTTAATGTTGTGAGCTGGTTGGTATCACACTACCAACTGCCACGCCAACACTAATGCTGTGTCAGTCACCAAACTGTCAATGCTACTCTTCCACCCGGCCACTGCGCCTCACATCACCAGATCCCACGAGAGTATCAGAATGCCAAACCAAAGTTCAGTTCACGTTTCTTTTTCTTTTTCAATCCTTTTCCTGTGATGGAGACGCTGTGCTTACTGGTGCCTTGTGAGCCGTCACCTGGAGCTACACTTGGTTGTTGATTCTAATCATGTGTCAGAAAGTCCAGAATTGTCACTTGGCACATTTCGTAAAAATTCTCCCTTGTCTCTTCTCTTCTCCTTTCATAATCCTCTCATTATTTCCGTTAAGACCCGGCATTGATGTATACTTTTGTTCGTGAATGGAGCCTTCATGAAAATAAAAAGGCTGGACTCATCAAATATAAACGTTCTATGTGTTTGCGTACCATCAGACGTGTCATCTCTGAGAAGACCAAATGGTAATGATTATTCCACATCCTCTTCCTCCGTCGTGCTTAAGAATCTACTAGACCAGTCTCGTTCTCGCACATCGTCACTAGTAATGTGCTCTACTGGAACCTTCCTCCGTCATGCATAATTCTCGTTCATCAATATGGCTAACCAGCGCAGATTACATGGGATGACAGACGACTCTCGTCCCCCTCAACCCGTTAGGATATTCAGACGTTTCACTAAAAGTGAACTCAGCCCTTGAACCAACTGTGCCTTTGTCCCCACACTACACCGAGTTCACAATCCCGGTACCAATGTCAGCTCACGGTACAGCGGCCATTGTCAGCTCACAGCACCACTACCAGCGTCAGCTCACAGTCCCGCTACCAACAGCGGCAGCTCACAGCACCACTACCAGCGTCAACTCGCAGCTTCGCTACCAGCGTTAGCTCACAGCACCATTACCAGCGTCAGCTCACAGCACCACCACGAGCGTCAGCTCACAGCTTCGCTACCAGTGTCAGCTCACGACCCAACTCCCAGCGTTAGTTCATGGCATCGCTACCAGAGTCAGCCCGTGTCAAAAGCTCATACTTTGATGTCTGGATTACGAAGGCGTCGTTTCTCAATCAAAAAACATTGTCCAAGGCGATTCGAAATGGATATCTAATGCTGGAATTATTAAGGCGATCTAGCACCTCATAGACGCTCTGTTGAAACAGAAAAAAAAAAAAATGTAATCAAAATGTCAGAGAGAGAGACCAATGCGGTTGTCGAAATATGTCAAGTTACATATAATTACTTGGTTACAATCACCTGTTGGTAGTAATTCCTCTTTTCATGAAGATATTATGGCATAATCGCAGTTCGACAGTGATTTATTTTAGATTTGATGGAAATAATACCATCTCAGAATCGAAAAATATTTTCTATGTATTACTAGGAAATACTTTCAGGACTTAAGAGGGTTGAGCGTCCATACAGCGGCTCTCTGTCACTCATTACGTCAGCGCGTTATTACAAGTCAGCTGCAGCTGAGACATTATTAGTCACGATGACGATCAGCTGTCACCACGTAGCAGAAGCTTGTCCCTCACCACAGACAGGTGGTAGATACGTAATGTGATATCGATAATGCTTGGTTATCTCCCAGTTTATTTGGAGGCCCACCATCATCACTCGTCAGTGGCTGGTCCAACAGACCTTCACCAGACTGGCTTTACATCACCCATTTACATCAACCCATTAATCTTCACCACACCACCCCTAGCATCACCATTCAGTTGTAGCTACCACTACACTCTTCACCACACCAACCTAGCCTCACCAGTCACTTGTGGCTACCACTGCACCCCCTCACCACACCACGCTACGAGCCTCACCAGTCTAAAGGAGCCTCCCCTTCACCACGTACTTCCAGAGGTCCATCACAAATCATCAGTGGCTGATTTCCTCATCACGCAACACTTAAGCTCACCATTAACTAGTCACTCATGGTTGAACCGTCCATACGCACTGATTGACCTACAGTCCACAGACACAGTTGCCATCGGAAACGCCTCCCAGATACCGTCAATTAGTCTTTCAAAATATACATCCCTCGATCTCATACCAAAACAATCCAAACCTGGACTGATTCGCTGCTGTTATAGAAGCGTTTGAGCACGAGTGTCCTCCTTGAGGAGATTCAGGTCCCCGGCTTCATGGACCACTTCAGTGGAGGCACTGTAAACCCAAGATCCTACGAGAACTATCACTGACACATAAACTTGCATCCAGACGACACAATTTAGACGCTAATGGGCTTTAAAATCCTGTGCTTAGGATAAGCTCTGTCCTACGGCGGAAGCACGCTTTTAATTGCATCTCCTCGCTGTGTCCTGATGTAGCATGCTTAGCGTCAACGACCGTGTGGGTATCAGAATCTAGTATGGTAATCACTACAAACTTAGCAAAGATTACATCGAGGAAACGTCTCGTCTAAAGACGGTTTAAAGACGCTGTAGCAGACAGGTCGATGTCGCTCCCTGTGAAAAAAAAAAAGAAATTATAAGGCAGTGAAAACTCTCCCTCGGAACATAATTAGAGACTTGGAGATGAGAGTAAAAGCCGCCCTCTCTTAAACTAGACTATTTACACACAAATTAAGTGTCGTCGCCATGATGGAAGTGGAGGAAGAGGCTATCATCCAGGTCATGGCTCATCAAGGTGATTTTCGCAGGATTACGGAACAGTCTATTGTTCCGGTCTGTAACCTTACTGAGATTGACAAGAGGATCTTTTTCTTTATCATATCTATCTATCTATCTATCTATCTATATATATATATATCCCTGGGGATAGGGGAGAAAGAATACTTCCCACGTATTCTCTGCATGTCGTAGAAGGCGACTAAAAGGGGAGGGAGCGGGGGGCTGGAAATCCTCCCCTCTCGTTCATTTTTCAATTTTCCAAAAAGAAGGAACAGTGAAGGGGGCCAGGTGAGGATATTCCCTCAGAGGCACAGTCCTCTGTTCTTAACGCTACCTCGTTAACGCGGAAAATGGTTAATAGTATAATATATATATATATATATATATATATATATATATATATATATATATATATATATATATATATATATATATTGCGAGTGGTCACATTGGTGCGCGTGATCGAGTATATGCATTAACACCATCCAGTTACGCTTATTTACCAATGGTGTCTTAGCTACCTCTTTTCCGTGTATATCAGCTGACTGTTCTACATCTCTTACCTCATTCTTGTATCTTTCCTGACGATTTGATCATTACACGAAAGTCCACTTTCGTGTGGAAATGAGAGCTTTATGCTAGTCAAAAGAGGGAAAGTTTTTCTGGGTCTGATAGGCTCAGTTCTTCTCCTGAATTACTTTAAAACAAGTGTGGCTGAATCGTGGTTGGAAGAGACAGACGTAGAGATAACGTACGCTTTCGTGTGTGTGTGTGTGTGTGTGTCTGGGTGGGTGTGTGTGTCTGTGTGTGTGTGTAAGGGTTCAGAATGATCTATTCAAGTGTTACAATACACGACATGTTTTATGGAGACAATCTGCTTCATCAGGTGTAAGGAAACAATTCATAAAGTTTCAAGTCCCAACATCAGCACAAAGGCTTGTACATCCTGTCATCGCCATGCCAGAGTATACACTGACCTAACCCTTAAAGGGAACTAATAGGGAGCCTTGTGGTTAAGAGGGTTGGAATGCGGTTCTGATTGGCCTGGGCAGCGAGATGCGTGTTTAACTACTCTTCTTATGTCATCTTGTCTTGATAATTCTTCCATAATGATTTGGTTGATGATAGGATGTGGGTTTCCTTAAGCAACACTAACATGCCAGGTCATAACAGGTCGACTGGGCAGGATCCCTTTTTATATGTGATTGACACGTCAGGTCAAAAGTTCAGCTGGGCAGAAACCTTTTACGTCTCATATGTGATACTGTTGCATGATAGTGACAGTGACGAAATGAAATAATCATGTTTTGATCTTAAGTTTTAGAAATTAAATCAGATTCCATTAACTTTACCGTTGGGGAAGAAAACAATAATTTTCTACCTTTCCTGGATGTTGAAATCGTTCGATGTCAAAATGTGATCAAAACCAGAGTTTATAAGATATCAACAAATATATAAGTGTTTATGTCCATTATTATTCAAGCCATCGAATAGATAATAAGACATCACTATTTATATCCATGTACTGAGAGTTTATAGGATTGTAGACCCAGAATTCACAGACAATAAGCCAAGACATATAGAGAAATACAGATAGGAAACCTCAATATCTAATGCACATTTTGAATGAGTGCCATGGCATAGCAACGAAGAGCTATTACACTGTTCCATAAAACAGACAGGAAGATAAGGCCAAGGGCTTAGTTATCCCTATGGTTGCCAGTGCCCTCTGGCTTTGCTTGCATTTTAACATCTAGCAATTTTAACATACGAAGATAGACAACAATTCTTATCTTTTTCAACAGAAAATTTAACAGAATGCATAATTTCTAAAACTTAGGATCGAAACATGATATGTTCACTGGTCATTTTCTCTGTGATCCAGTTATGTCAGATATAGTATGCAAATGTTTCAGCCCTGCTGAACTTCTATGACCTGCCATGTCAAACAGGTATGTAACGGGATCCTACCCAGTTAACCTATTAAGACCTGGTTTTTCAATTTTGCTTAATTAAGTCCACACTGACCTGAGTTTCTCCTAATGTGCTAACGAAAGACCTTGCAGCAGCCCTTTCATTTATTCTGGGGTCATATATACATCTATTATACACAAGAAACTTCAAGAAGACCACTGAAAAATTGTACGATAAATGGAAAATGTACATGAGAATGAGTTAGAGAATATGCCATAGCTTTCAACCTCGTATGTCTTCAAGAAAATACCCAGCCTGATTTTCAGAGCTTAAGTAACATTAATTGTTGTTTCTGGTGTCTTGCCACCTTTTTGAGTTGGATCTGAATGGTTTTGATTTGTCAAAAGTCGTTATTTGAAATGTCATATATCTTTCATGATATATATATCTGACGGCATAGCCAATGTTTAGCTCAAGTTAAGAGACAGATGCAATATGTAAAGTAAAAAGATCTAATTGCATCCTGAAGTTTCTTTTAAGACAGCAGTGAACCAATAACCTACGCTTTTGATATAATGTGACAAGATCGTTGGTGTAACCCCTGTTTTTTCGTAATCTGAGCTTAGGTGTCTCACTGGTATAAGTTTTAAGTACAAAATAGCCGATTCATTAAGTAAGGAAGGACTTTCCTACTGACATAAGAAATCACGAGAATCTATTGCGAAAAACAACGTACAATTGGTTCAAATGGCTGTCTAACCTACAAAGTGTCTTTGAAGATACTTACATTCAACTTGCTCCTGTTACTTCAGTCTGACGAGTGAGTTATATTCTGCATGTTTCAGAGATAACATTATTACACAAACACGCGAAAAAAGTAATTACTTGAAAGTATAATTCTCTTAAAGTAGTTGCTTTGCGAGAACAAAGTTTGCTTTGGTGTCGACTACAGGCAGTGTCTGTCTGATGTAATCAGTGAGTTCAGCAGAACGTACCTGACAAACGTTTGACATTCAGGAACGTTTGTTACATATTGTCCCTTATTACATTCCTTGTACCTGTAACTTGTAACAGCGGAATCATACCATGATAACTAGCCACATAAACATCTAACACTCATGATAAACGCATTATAATTAGAATATCTTACTCAATTTTGAATCCTGCTTGCCTTGGCAGTTCTCGTATAAATCCATCTACATATATCATGAAATATCTTTATGTACAGAAAACATGAATACTGGGAGTCATACGATGACTTTATAGATATACGATAATGGTATTTGTCGGTAAGAATAGAAATTCCATCAGTACTCTTGTTACCATCTTTGCTTGACTGCCAGACGTAGCTTATTGCTTGGCTGCCAGACGTATCCAAAGCCACGAGGTTTCGACTTGCTCACTGTACTTTCGAATCATCAGTTAATGAAGAACTCTGGTACACGAAGCAACATGACTCACTGTACTTTAAAAAATGCTCCTTGGCTGTCCTAATTCGTATACTAACTGAAAACAGGGAGTAAATCTAGGGTAAAATCACTTGTGCCGCCAAGAGTCCTTCGCGAGCTTAAAAACTATTGTTTCAAAATTGCTTTATTTCGTATCAGCTGTGAGACGCTAGTGTTTTTTCCTTAATCGAGTTAGTGATTATCATGGATTTTCCTAAGCATAATGTTTTTGTTGACTGCAGAACTTGAGGACTTGAATGATAATATGAACGTTGAATTCTGGGCAAAATTCTTGTCCATTTGGCGTTTCTTAAGCTCGCTGTCCAGAGGAAAGTACCCACTTCTGGCACCAGCCTCCTCACCCCTCCGCATGCCACATGGTTTATGGCTAATTACATAACCATCTCGTTAAGCTGCTAAAGAATATAAAGGAGGCTTTACTCAATGTGGGGTAAGGGAGTGGCAAACAATGTTGTAGCCCATCATTTTTTTTTTTCATTCTTTTATGTTATAACCTTTCTGCCAATCCTGGAATCTACCTGTGGATCATTGGTACCTTTCCGCCAACCCTGGAATCTACCTGTGGATCATTGGTACCTTTCCGCCAGCCCCTGAATCTACCTGTGGATCATTGGTAGTCTTTGGGTATCTCTTGTAAGTCTCAGCAAATTAAATCCGAAGCGTCTTTTCTAAGAGTAGGCCATCGGTTTACAGGAGATATGCATGAATCCAATGGTTTATTGTCTGGTCCAGAAATATATTTATATCCCAACTTGGTACACAGGAAACACGTTTAGGCTGCTGACTTTTCGTTAGTAGGAGACTGGAAACCATTTATGCTTAAGTTCACAGTCAAAAGCGTCCTCACGAAACAACTCTAATAATGTATTACCCAATGAACTGCATAAAGATGATTCAGTAGCCTACGTCTACAAAAGCATCACAGGCTGTAGAATCACCTTCTTTCGTATAAACGAAATCAAGGAAATCCACCATTCATATTACGACGTGTTGCTCAAGGATCCGAAGGTGATTCCACCGTAATTTATGGTGTGTTCGACAGGTTTCATATTTACGTATTTGACAAACTACATCTGTGTTATCTATGAACCTAACTGCATAAGTTACAAGAAATAGATTACGCCAACTATATAAGTTTTTGCTATATCTCTATATCCCTTTCCTTTTGTCCAGTCTCTTAATGACCCACCATCATTCGTGGTGTTAAGTAGTTGGGGCTTAGACCTATCAACTACCAACGGCATCAAGGCTGTCAACATTAACCTATATCCACCAGCTAAAGATGGTATAAAACCCTCTTCACGGGTCAGATGTTATTTTATGATCATTTACCCTCATAATGTGTGTGGACCATCCAAGTCATTCATCAAGATCGTCAACACCTTGTTTTTAACTGTTCCAGTATGTTAATACACTGGGATATTTTTTAATTCCGTGAAATAAGTTTATTTCTATGTGGTATGACAAACATGTCTTAGAAATAAGGAAAATTGCTGAGAAACTATAAAATGGAAAAATAGTATAGTTAGCCCTATATTAAGAAGAAGAAAACTATATTTTCAAAGAAAATGATATTTTGTTTGGGGGGATAACTATGTAAGATTCACTTAATGCATGGTAACTGTCCTGACATCTCAACAATCAGAATGTTACACATACTTCTTACTGAATTACCAGCCATTCGTATCTACCAATGGTTAATCTCGTATTCAATCTTCACCGTCCTTTTCTTGAGGGGCTCTAGATATTTAATCCTTTTTAAAAAGTGGTCTTACGGAACCACTTTTTTTCATCACGAACTAGTATTCTACCGTTTCGGATATACAGCAAATTTAGGTTAAGTTCAGTTTGTTAAATTAGGCTTGTTTCGGTTGAAATTATTTTTCGATGGCTTTTGATGTCTTTTTGTGATGTTCTTCACCCAAAACCTCGGTGCATCTAGGGTCTCTTACCGTTGGATGAAGGGAGGGACTGTCTCAAAAGGCAGTGATTTGCCGTAGAAATGAGAATTATAATAATGTATAACAAATAAAAACCACCAGAAAAACATAAATTCAACTTCCAAACAGGTTAATGTCCGAAACGGTGATTTTTTTTTACACAAACTACCTCAATAATTCGATTGTGGTTAAGCTGTCACCCACTGTGAAATTCATGGTCATGTTATCACATCCTCAGATATCACATAACTGCATAGGAAAGAAAAATAATAAGCATTCAGTGTTTCCACTAAGAATCTGATACTAAATGACATAAAGATTTTTCTCATCCCGGCTGTACAACTCACACAAGAAACAACAAAACTTCGTTTCACCAAACTGCATTCTCAGTGAAAGTGCCACAACCTTTAGGTCACCATATATATTCCACAAAAGTCCCCATACTAAATTGTTTACATGAAAAGCTTCATGTTATCATACAATTCCTTCATGTTAGCTGCGTGAGCCAGAGGAACGGAGAGGGAACTTATTTTCGTTGTGGAGTACAACCATTTTCAAGCTTACTTTTGATGAGTCAATAAACAAGTGCTAATCATCCGGGTTGTATTCGGGGCCAAGTGCCTCCATAACAGGACGAATATCATTGCAGAACACACACACACACACACACACACACACACACAAGACCATCTGAACGTTAAGACCATAACGAATATAAAACAAGATAGCTTGCGCGACCGAACGTTACAGATGACGTTGTGAGGTCCAGTGTGGTCATGGGTGAGGATTTAGTTAGTATGAAGTACACACAGCAAAAAAAAAAAAAACTGTCGCGCGTTTTTTGTACGAAACAAAATGACGCACCAGACGTGGAATAATGGAAGTCAACATTTTCCTGTGAGATGGTGGTAGCCCCGATGTCCTTGCCTGTGGGTGTCCTCACCTATCTAATGGCAACGATATGTCCTTCCGTATGTAGTACAGTAGATGGGAGACGTAAATTGAGCATGTCAATGTAATATTCTGCACAGTAAGGCATATTGCAGTAATCATCATCTCTTGCAAAGTGTCAAATTCGTGGCGTAAAATGATATACTACATGGTAACTACGACACCCTGCTTCATACCGGAGGTGATTTATCTGTCTGCTGGTTTAGATTAATCAGCAACCTCACGTAATATGTAGTATCACCTGTGTGACTGATAACAGTATGTCACAAACCTGGCACTACATCATAGTATTTAGTAAACCAACATGAAAAGTAATGACTCTTTTCATGGATCTGCATTAGTTAACTTCCCTTTAACAGTGAAAATCAGATTTCTATATAACATGACCATAGACATGTTGTTGGAGGTTAAGAAAGTAATCTTTAACTGTAAATTTTATTATTTCAATACTTGGTATAACCTCCTCCCGTTGCCATTGAGCCTTCGAGGCATGGATGCCACTAACGTCTGCGTTAAGTTCCTCCCAGAAGGGCTTCGTAGATGTTCCCATGCTTGTAAAGCATCATTTACGACTGTAGCACGACATCGATGTTGTCGGTCAGGCAGGCCTTTCTGCATGGCCGCCCATACGTGCTCTATCGGGTTGAGATCAGGCGATTTTGCAGGATGTGGCCACACTGTTATACGTGGATGGCGAGCATACCACGCCTTTATAACCCTGCATGTGTGAACTGGGCTGTTATCTTGGACGAGGTAAAATGGCTCCGGCTCTGGAAGCAGCATAGCCCCCACTTGAAGGTAGCAGGACCTCCTCCAGTATCTCAACGTATCTAGGTCCGGTCAACTGGCCAGGCCCGACGACATCCACCAACTCACCGACACCAGCACCATGGATGGATCCAACCAAATAGTCCTGCACTGACGCGCGCGCCCACTCCTCCTGCTACCCACCACATGTTGTGTCTCGTATCTGGTTATATAAAATGTATCAAATTACATAAGACAGTGCGTCTTAATCATATTAGTGCAACTGTTGCTGCAATATAGATTAAGATAATAACTAAGTAAATAAAAAAATATTAACTAACTTAATATATGATAATTATTTATTATATCACATCGTAAATGGAGATAATTGCTACAGTATTTACATATGCCGTATAAAGTGATCATGATCACTGTTATTCATTGAAAAAATAATGAGTGTGCATAACTCAAATGTAATACTGCAGCACAACAGGACGTTTCAAGCAGCAAACCACTGTGGTGGTCGTGGCACACTGGTTTCAAAGCACTTCCGGAACGGTTGTTCATGTTGGCCTCACCATAAATTGTCATTATAAAATGGAAAATATGTTGTATAGCATAACCTCTGTGTGTGTGTGTGTGTGTGTGTGTGAGACAGACAGACAGAGAAAGAGCTAACCTGGTGTTAGGATGCCGCCAAACATGTTTGTTGTTGCAGGGAGACCATCGCTGCAGAAGTTTTTTCATCACAAAAGATGACGTTCTCCCAAAACTGATGTGGCTTGTCCGCATACTCCAACGCATACTCCACCCTGCTCTCCATGTTTGCCTCACTTAACACAGGTTTTGTTGCTGGTATGCGACCACGTAGCCCCTCAGAGTGATGTCTGTTTCGGACAGTTTGAGGCGTGCACTGCAGACCAAGAGAATCCCGAATGTTGCTAGCGGGCGTGAAGGGGGCGTGAGCAGCAATGACAGCTGCTATGGCCTAGGGAAAGGATGACATATTGCAAATATAACATGTGATGTGGTTGTTGACATACCATCAAGTGGTCCAGTATACCTATATATGCAACATCATTACCTGATCATCTTCCGGGGTTGTGCAACGTGGGCGCCCACGCCCATGCCTGTTGTCTGTGTTGCCCAACTCTGCCTGTCGGCGAATCCATCGTGCTACGGTTGACCGGTGAATACCAAGACGTCTCCCAATTTCAGAGTCGCTGTAGCCCTCATTATGAAGCTGTAGAATAGCTTCACGTGTCGCTTGTGAGGTCTCCATGGTAAAATTAGATATACCACAAAAACAACCCTTCGACATTGGCTCGCAGTGAACTATACCCGCGCTGTTTCATTGTTTCAAAACTATATCGCATGTCTCATTACATTTCCTGCATGGACACGAAATGGCGGTGTAAGATAACCTTTATGGACTGCCACGAACCCAGATGTGCTATAGAATAATACAATATCAATAGTAAAACATATTCTTCCCAAATTACACCTATACAATATGAAGCTATTGTGTTTACCTGGCATCACATTGAGGTATGCTGCAGCTACCACATGCGGGGGTTGCCGCATATAGCTGTGTGTGTCTCACAGCTATATTACACACACCAGTTCAAAAGTAGGGGTTCGTACTGCCTTGTATGATGTAATTTTATTGTTAATATAATGCCGCTCTTGTGGCACGTAACTTACATGGGTCTAGCATAGGACTCTGGAAACCTGTGGCTTCCAGGCACGTATACCAACCCTACCGGCATGGTACAACAGGTTGGTCAGTGATCATTACACACGTCTTCAGACCCCCTCTGCGCGATAGTTTTTTTTTGTTGTGTGTACTACATAACTTTGGTCACATTGTCACACGTTTCAGAAGACGGTCAAAAATATCACCTTCCCCAAACAATTTAAATTACTAACGTAATTCTAGAGTCATGACGTACAAATGACAAAAAAGAAAAAAAATATCTCACATGGTATGAATTAATATCTCCCTACTGTCCTTGACAGAGGACAATTAATTTCTACAATGGACACCCGTGGCTGACATTACCGTATATTGCAATGAAATTTCCTGTAAAATTATCCAATTACGATGGGCTAAGGTGTGTCCTCTTCCAGTGAAATACTATTTGGCTAAATTGTTGAATCAGCCCTACTCCATATTCCATACATAGGCATTCTATTACAGTGGAAGAAAAAAAAGAAATGAAAATGCGTTCAATTCCCACAGCACATTTCCATGGCTGTACTTAACGTGAACAACAAGACGTAATTCTGTCAAATTTCTCTAATCATGATGTCCCAAAATGGGGGTCGAAATGTAAGAGTCACTTTAATGGTACGATATTCCAGAATATTTTAAAATTGGGATCATTTTTCTGATGTGATTATAACGGGAGTGGCATTGCTTCAGACCTTTTATCGGGGTTTAAAGTCAAGAGTCTCAGGGTTGAAATAGCAGAGTCTTTTTTATACATTAGTGTCGTAATTGAGGATTCACCATAACGGAGTCGAGACTCCCAAATACTTGTGAGTCGGGATTGAGTCGTCCCAGGCGTTGCTGTAACGGGAGTCGAGACTCAAGAGTCACTTTATCGGGGTCATATTCTAGGGGTGACCGCATTAATCAACAAATACGAGATGATTTTTTCGCAAAAAAAAAAAAAAAATATCAAATGAATATCATTAAAGTATCCTTCTAAAAGTGATTTAAGTTGCGTATTGCTGAGTGTAGGAGAAGCTATAGTGGGATGATCTAGTACAGGAAGGGCTAATAGCTTTGACAAGATGTGATTTTTATATCTACTGGTGTGTTTCTGAATCTATATAAAGTTTGGTGAGAGATAGCATACCTTTCACATTATATACACGTAGCCACCAGAGCTCATGTTGAGGCCAAGCATTTTTCCTGATTGTTGAAAGTCTATCACTTCATCTTTGACTATAAGTCTATCACTTCATCTTTGACTATAAGTAAGTCTATTACTTCATCTTTGACTATAAGTCTATCACTTCGTCTTTGACTATAAGTCTATCACTTCAGCTTTGACTATAAGTCTATCACTTCATCTTTGACTATAAGTCTATCACTTCATCTTTGACTCTAAATGGGCGTGTGACTTTTGCTCCAAGGTTGTATTGCAGTAAACTTTTAAGTGTTTGCCTTAATTTTCCATTTTTACTCAAATTTGTGAATTATAGTGATTTCCTTTGCTGTTATCTTATTCATCATTATTTTTTACTTCGATCTCCCATGATATCCAGTTATTTGTGTTATGTCATCAGTATAGGAAAATATTGATGCTTTTGATGGTTTGAGTATGTCTCTGGTACATATGGTGAAGAGTGTAGGGAGAGGACGCTCCGCTAAGGCGCTCCGGATTGTAAGTCAAGAGGTATGCCAATCCAAGGACGTGCTTTGTAAAGGTAAATATAAATCATAAAAAAATATGACAAGTGGCAATACTCCTCCGCCTGTTGCCGAATGTCTTCACATCATGAAGTGGCTGTCTCCACCACATACATGTGCAACCTCTGAAAAATATATATATATATATATGTATTTACCATGTTTCTCATGCGATAGCAGAGAAGGCTTAGGGCTGAAGAATTTCAAACATTCAGCGGCGGGAAAAAAAAAAAAAGAGATGAGCCCGCAACTGCGTTACCGGCATCATGCAACGACCGGCTATAAACACCCACAGGACAGACAGTTGTTCGGTTGGAGATAAGTTCGGCGTATGGGATCTCGTCAAGATAATTATCGTACCGTATTTCAGTGTTCTCACCCCAATACCAGGTATGTACACGTAAGCACCATTATCGTAAGAGTGTGTACATCTTTTTTTCTTTGATGTAGAATAGAATACAACAAAATAGGAAAATATTTGCAACTTGAATCATAGGATGTAACCTACTCTTGTCCCTCAAAATAAAGTGTCATGTCTGTGTGCCAGCAACAGCATGATTACACAAAGTTCCATTAGCAGTATGATAGAGAAATGCCTCCATCAGTATGATACTGAGGTACCTTTCATAGCACGATACTGTGGTACCTCTCAGTATGATATTGAGGTACCTCTCATAGTACGATACCTTGATCCCCTCCAACAACGATGCAACTATACATCCTTTTATCATCGTTGTCTGTAACCAGACTTCATGGAGGCGTGTTTAACAAAGAGTCTTTCTCTGCTCCGTCAGATGCCTAAGTACGTTGGGCAAGGCCATTCTTATGAATCATCAGACTCCCTTCTTCCCCAGTCGACTCCATCCGACCAAAGCACACCACAGGAGCCTGAGGGTCATCTCTCTGTCAACAAGAAGGACTTCAGCCGAGGTCATTCTGATCAGTCATCAGACGTCATTCACCACCCTGTTCCCCAGACGACTGTACCTGACCAAGGCACAACACAGGAACCTGTGGCTCACCTCTCTGTTGACATGGGCGATGAAAACCACCTTCCTGACCAGCTAACCTCTGGGTGCTACGCTACCCAAAGGGCAAAGGTTGGTTCACTTATACGCCTTTCAAAAGCAAATATTCGATCATAACAAGTCAGGTACGAGTGAGTTCTTCATTGATCATATTGGTAACTAGAACCCTACTCCGAGTAATGGGTACATGTCTAATAGGAAATAGTAAATGAGAAGATTTGATGGGGGGGAAAAGCTTGCTTCCTCACACACTTATCCTATTACGTTTTCAGTTATATGCAATTCTGAGGCAAAATTGTTATATTTCAAGAACAAACTGGGTGACTGAACGTGATAGAAAGTTTTAGTGACGGTGAAAGGTCGCATATCTTACTTGCTTACGGTGAATCTGGTGGTGACACAGCAGACTGAAGATGACGCGGATGTTAGATATACATTGTACATTAGCCACCAGAAGAAGTCCTCTTCTGTGTAAAGGGACACAGGCTGAGACATGGGTTAATGGAGAGTAAGTGTGCAAACGTGGGTGTTTGTTGAACTATTGACAAGGATGAGGCAAGTGATGGATCCACCTCGGTCTGTTTAGAATCATAGTGACACCGTTTGTGTGATGACTGTGATCAAACATATACGAGTGAGTGATTTAGATTTCCCATTGTGTGATTCGATCGATGTTTATATATATATATATATATCAGTGTAGAACGGGGCTATCTAGAGGATGGATACGTTACTGACGTCGTGGTTCGGAGAGTCTACAGTTGTCATGTAGGATATATGTAAGATTTATCCACATCCAGGTCCCACAGACCTTCTTTCCATGGTTTACCCCAGGCATTGCACATGCTTTGCTCAGTCATTTAAAGCAAGTCGACCCCTGTATACCAAATCGTTCCAATTTACTCTGTCTTGCATGCTTTTGAACCTCCTGCATGATCAGGCCCCGATCGCTCAAAATCTTTTTCACACTACCTTCCCATCTTGTTCCCTCCTCACATATTCTCTCTGTCAGCCTTTCCTCACTCATTCTCTTCGTATGTCCAAACCATTTCAGTACACCCTCTTGGGACTACTATACCTTCACACATTCCCATTTTTGTCCTCCCAGATACCGTTCTATCTTTCTACACGCGCACACACACACACACACACACACAATTACATATATCATATATACATATATATATATATATATATATATATATATATATATATATATATATATATATATATATATATATATATATATATATATAATTTCTTTTTTTCATACATATTCGCCTTATCCCGCGTTAGCGAGGGAGCGTTAACAAATAAGGAGTGAGCCTTAGAGGGTATATCCTCACCGTTCCTTCTTTCGGAAAATAATAAACGGGAGGGGAGGATTTCCAGCCCCCCCGCTCCCTCCCCTTTTAGTCGCCCTCTACGACACGCAGGGAGTACGTGGGAAATATTCTTTCTCCCCTATCCCCAGCCAGGGAAATATATGTATATATGTGTGAGTGTTTAAACTACAGAGGTATATGCTGAGTATATCTGGTGAGTTGTATGAGAGTGGTGATTGAGAGGGTGAAGACATGTACTGAGTGTTAGACTTGGGGAAAACAGTTAGTTTCAGAAGTGGTAGAGAACGTGTGGATCAGGTGTTTGCTTTAAAGAATGTTCGTGAGTAATACTCTGAGGAAGAGGAGGGTTTGTACGTCACATCTATGGATCTGGAGAAACCATATGATACGGTTGATGGATTCGTGCTGACAGCATGGTCAGCAACGCCAACCACTACACCACGGATCTATGTGTGTGTGTGTGTGTGTGTATGTGTGTGTGTTCCAAAGTGTAATGAACAAAAATTTTATACAATTAATTTTGTGAGCTCTCTACTCAAAAAACGTCATCGCTGCCCCTCATGAGAAGAAATTTACCGGAATGCATTCACCTTTTAGTATTAATTTTGTCCGAGTGAATTTTGACGACGAATGTAATATTTGTAGCAAACTTAAATAGGGTATATAAGGGTAAACTGAGGTCGGTGCCTAGCCAGCACGCAGCGGGGCATCTTTGTATCCTCACATCAACACGTTTCAGTGACAAACGCCCTGGGTAAAGGTCACAGGCCAGAGAGAGAGAGAGAAAGAGAGAGAGAGAGAGAGAGAGAGAGAGAGAGAGAGAGAGAGAGAGAGAGAGAGAGAGAGAGAGAGAGAGAGAGTTGACAGAGGCAAGCATAGAGCTTTTACATTGGTGTGGCGCCATCCGTAGCTTCCCACAGGTCCGCTCACCACAGCGCCAGCCCCTGCGATGGTCTTATCTTTATGGGTTTGTCTGACATCCTGCGTGATCATCCCTCTAGCGAAATATCACCTCCTTCTAACTAGTGACTCGTAAGTTATTCGTGACAAATCCTAGCTTCTGAAATATCTTTATAAGCTTATGTTCCACACTTGTTCATAGCGATTTAAGAGAACGCCGAATGAGCAACTTTAACCCGACCCACTCTAAGTCATCAACACCCCGCAAAACACAGCCACACTCTCCATCCTGCAGACTCTACACCCACCCCTCTTCATACCACTACACCCGACACTCACATTATGCTGCCTCCCTGTTCACCATTCATTCCACACTCCACAAACGTTAACACTCTCCACCCTTCAGATTCCACATATCTCTAGTCTCTCTACCCCACCGCTCTCCACTAGCCTCCCCATTCTCCAAACTGCACAACCCTCTACTCTCCATCGTTTACCCTCCACAACCCTCTACGTTCCACATCTTCCACAATCCTCTGCACTCCACATTCCACAGCCCTCAACACTCCCCACCTTCTGCATTCTTCTATCCTCCCTACCTTCCACACTCCACATCCTCTTCATTCCCCAACATCCACACTCCACATCCTCTTCATTCCCCAACTTCCACACTCCACATCCTCTTCACTCCCCAACTTCCACACTCCACATCCTCTTCATTCCCCAACTTCCACACTCCACATCCTCTTCATTCCCCAACTTCCACACTCCACATCCTCTTCATTCCCCAACTTCCACACTCCACATCCTCTTCATTCCCCAACTTCCACACTCCACATCCTCTTCATTCCCCAACTTCCACACTCCACATCCTCTTCATTCCCCAACTTCCACACTCCACATCCTCTTCATTCCCCAACTTCCACACTCCACATCCTCTTCATTCCCCAACTTCCACACTCCACATCCTCTTCATTCCCCAACTTCCACACTCCACATCCTCTTCATTCCCCAACTTCCACACTCCACATCCTCTTCATTCCCCAACTTCCACACTCCACATCCTCTTCATTCCCCAACTTCCACACTCCACATCCTCTTCATTCCCCAACTTCCACACTCCACATCCTCTTCATTCCCCAACTTCCACACTCCACATCCTCTTCATTCCCCAACTTCCACACTCCACATCCTCTTCATTCCCCAACTTCCACACTCCACATCCTCTTCATTCCCCAACTTCCACACTCCACATCCTCTTCATTCCCCAACTTCCACACTCCACATCCTCTTCATTCCCCAACTTCCACACTCCACATCCTCTTCATTCCCCAACTTCCACACTCCACATCCTCTTCATTCCCCAACTTCCACACTCCACATCCTCTTCATTCCCCAACTTCCACACTCCACATCCTCTTCATTCCCCAACTTCCACACTCCACATCCTCTTCATTCCCCAACTTCCACACTCCACATCCTCTTCATTCCCCAACTTCCACACTCCACATCCTCTTCATTCCCCAACTTCCACACTCCACATCCTCTTCATTCCCCAACTTCCACACTCCACATCCTCTTCATTCCCCAACTTCCACACTCCACATCCTCTTCATTCCCCAACTTCCACACTCCACATCCTCTTCATTCCCCAACTTCCACACTCCACATCCTCTTCATTCCCCAACTTCCACACTCCACATCCTCTTCATTCCCCAACTTCCACACTCCACAAACGTTAACACTC
This sequence comes from Panulirus ornatus, assembly GCF_036320965.1. NCBI lineage: Eukaryota > Metazoa > Arthropoda > Malacostraca > Decapoda > Palinuridae > Panulirus > Panulirus ornatus. The sequence goes on along the minus strand of NC_092231.1, from coordinate 13,983,255 downwards.
TCCACCCTTCAGATTCCACATATCTCTAGTCTCTCTACCCCACCGCTCTCCACTAGCCTCCCCATTCTCCAAACTGCACAACCCTCTACTCTCCATCGTTTACCCTCCACAACCCTCTACGTTCCACATCTTCCACAATCCTCTGCACTCCACATTCCACAGCCCTCAACACTCCCCACCTTCTGCATTCTTCTATCCTCCCTACCTTCCACACTCCACATCCTCTTCATTCCCCAACTTCCACACTCCACATCCTCTTCATTCCCCAACTTCCACACTCCACAAACGTTAACACTCTCCACCCTTCAGATTCCACATATCTCTAGTCTCTCTACCCCACCGCTCTCCACTAGCCTCCCCATTCTCCAAACTGCACAACCCTCTACTCTCCATCGTTTACCCTCCACAACCCTCTACGTTCCACATCTTCCACAATCCTCTGCACTCCACATTCCACAGCCCTCAACACTCCCCACCTTCTGCATTCTTCTATCCTCCCTACCTTCCACACTCCACATCCTCTTCATTCCCCAACTTCCACACTCCACATCCTCTTCATTCCCCAACTTCCACACTCCACATCCTCTTCATTCCCCAACTTCCACACTCCACATCCTCTTCATTCCCCAACTTCCACACTCCACATCCTCTTCATTCCCCAACTTCCACACTCCACATCCTCTTCATTCCCCAACTTCCACACTCCACAAACGTTAACACTCTCCACCCTTCAGATTCCACATATCTCTAGTCTCTCTACCCCACCGCTCTCCACTAGCCTCCCCATTCTCCAAACTGCACAACCCTCTACTCTCCATCGTTTACCCTCCACAACCCTCTACGTTCCACATCTTCCACAATCCTCTGCACTCCACATTCCACAGCCCTCAACACTCCCCACCTTCTGCATTCTTCTATCCTCCCTACCTTCCACACTCCACATCCTCTTCATTCCCCAACTTCCACACTCCACATCCTCTTCATTCCCCAACTTCCACACTCCACATCCTCTTCATTCCCCAACTTCCACACTCCACATCCTCTTCATTCCCCAACTTCCACACTCCACATCCTCTTCATTCCCCAACTTCCACACTCCACATCCTCTTCATTCCCCAACTTCCACACTCCACATCCTCTTCATTCCCCAACTTCCACACTCCACATCCTCTTCATTCCCCAACTTCCACACTCCACATCCTCTTCATTCCCCAACTTCCACACTCCACATCCTCTTCATTCCCCAACTTCCACACTCCACATCCTCTTCATTCCCCAACATCCACACTCCACATCCTCTTCATTCCCCAACTTCCACACTCCACATCCTCTTCATTCCCCAACTTCCACACTCCACATCCTCTTCATTCCCCAACTTCCACACTCCACATCCTCTTCATTCCCCAACTTCCACACTCCACATCCTCTTCATTCCCCAACTTCCACACTCCACAAACGTTAACACTCTCCACCCTTCAGATTCCACATATCTCTAGTCTCTCTACCCCACCGCTCTCCACTAGCCTCCCCATTCTCCAAACTGCACAACCCTCTACTCTCCATCGTTTACCCTCCACAACCCTCTACGTTCCACATCTTCCACAATCCTCTGCACTCCACATTCCACAGCCCTCAACACTCCCCACCTTCTGCATTCTTCTATCCTCCCTACCTTCCACACTCCACATCCTCTTCATTCCCCAACTTCCACACTCCACATCCTCTTCATTCCCCAACTTCCACACTCCACATCCTCTTCATTCCCCAACTTCCACACTCCACATCCTCTTCATTCCCCAACTTCCACACTCCACATCCTCTTCATTCCCCAACTTCCACACTCCACATCCTCTTCATTCCCCAACTTCCACACTCCACATCCTCTTCATTCCCCAACATCCACACTCCACATCCTCTTCATTCCCCAACTTCCACACTCCACATCCTCTTCATTCCCCAACTTCCACACTCCACATCCTCTTCATTCCCCAACTTCCACACTCCACATCCTCTTCATTCCCCAACTTCCACACTCCACATCCTCTTCATTCCCCAACTTCCACACTCCACATCCTCTTCATTCCCCAACTTCCACACTCCACATCCTCTTCATTCCCCAACTTCCACACTCCACATCCTCTTCATTCCCCAACTTCCACACTCCACATCCTCTTCATTCCCCAACTTCCACACTCCACATCCTCTTCATTCCCCAACTTCCACACTCCACATCCTCTTCATTCCCCAACTTCCACACTCCACATCCTCTTCATTCCCCAACTTCCACACTCCACATCCTCTTCATTCCCCAACTTCCACACTCCACATCCTCTTCATTCCCCAACTTCCACACTCCACATCCTCTTCATTCCCCAACTTCCACACTCCACATCCTCTTCATTCCCCAACTTCCACACTCCACATCCTCTTCATTCCCCAACTTCCACACTCCACATCCTCTTCATTCCCCAACTTCCACACTCCACATCCTCTTCATTCCCCAACTTCCACACTCCACATCCTCTTCATTCCCCAACTTCCACACTCCACATCCTCTTCATTCCCCAACTTCCACACTCCACATCCTCTTCATTCCCCAACTCTCATGTGTAATATACTGCAACCAGAAATAATGATAGTAATGATAATGATAATAAGAATCATGATATTGGTTGTAATACTATAACAATTATATCATTAATACAAAATGATAATGATTATCATCATCATCATCATCATCATGATAATAGTAATAATAATGATAATAATGATAATAATAATAATAATGATAATAATAATAATAATAATAATAATGATAATGATAATAATAATGATAATAATAATAATGATAATAATAATAATAATGATAATACTTCTAATAATAACGATAATAATAATAACAATTATGATAATCATAATAACTATCATCATTCTTTTAACGATAACAACGATGCACGCTGACTCCAATTATGTCTTCAGAATTTCTCTATCACCCATAGTTATTGTTTCATCATACTCGCATATCATTACATACAGTATGTAGAAGAAATGTGGCCAAAACGATCATCACCCACTCCATGGAAGAATAATGTCGTCAACTCTCCTCTTGCTGATCCTGAGAAAATATATCTGCCTCCTTTGCACATTAAGCTCGGCTTGATGAAGAACTTCGTCAAAGTTATGGATAAAACTGGTCATGGATTAACATATTTAAGGGAATAGATTCCCCAGAATTAGTGATGCTAAAATCTAAGAGGGGTATTTTCATAGACCAGGCAACTGCTTCGAGATGAGAAGTTCGATGAAGAGCTAAATGAAGTTGAAATAACTGTATGGCTGTCATTAAAGGGAGTTTGCAAAGATTACTGTGATGTAAAAGATCTATTGACTTCATATAAAGCTCTGGGGAGCGATATGAGTCCAAAAAATTCACTTCTTGGACTCGCACTTATACTTTTTCCTGGAAAATCTTGGAGCAGTCAATGATAAGCACGGCGAAAGATTTCACCAGGACATTTTGGACATGGAAAGCGGTGTTGAGGAAAGTGGAGCCCCTCTGTGTTAGCAGATTACTGCTGGACACTAAGGAAGGATGTTCCTGTGGCCAAACATAGCTGAAAATCGTACACTTCTACATTTCATAGGTAAAATGTTCAGTGTAATATACACTTATTTTGAAAAATAATTGCTCTATCACTTCAAAACCATGCATGGTAGAAAAATTCTAAAAACGGACTCGAATTCAACGTAAAAGGTACTATAAGGTCCACCTATCTGAATTCGTGGGACAAAAAGAGTTAGAATGCTATTGACTTGTGTTCGTTTAATATCAGTATTACAGATATTGTCATGACCGTTGTTGCTTTGTCTTATTACATGTTTCAACTAAAATATTATCATTGTTACTTCATCATCATGATCAATGATATCATTAACGTTGTTCTTATTGTGTTGTAAAAGTCATTTGTTGAACACTAGTTCATTGGTTCAACATCTATTCAGTATAGTATCGTTATCTCTTATCTTTACAGATGACTTCTTAATCTATTCTTTTTTTCCAGCCAAGTTCGAGTGTGGGCGGTGCGCCTGTACGATCTCGAAAAGTGTTTGAGGTCGACAAGACTCGTCAAGCCTGCAACATCGTCTCTATGACCATCGCCCTCGTCTTAGCCGTCATGTGGGTGCTCCTGAGGATTGTGTTGCCAAGGCTAAACGAATGGAATAGACATTCATAAAACTGTGAAATCTATGGTCGCTAGTCCCTGGGATCATGGAGTGCTAAGAATCTCCGGGTTTCTGTCTGACTCTTCTGCCAATGAGAGGGAGGGCTTTGGCAGTAGTAGTACCGGCAACTCACACGACCTTTCCCTTTCTATGAGACCTTCCTCTTTTTCTATTCACTATATCAACATTCGTGGTCTCTCCAGTAACCTCTCTTCAGTTGAACACCATCTGTCTAGTGCCTCTCCTAACATCTAACTTCTGTTTGAGACACAGTTGTCTAATAATGTTCTCATTAGTCCCTTTTTCGTATCGAAATATAGCCTCCACTCACGATTCCGGTTTAGAGGTGGTGTTTGTGCTTATTCCAATATCAACAGACGTGTTGCACGCCTCAAGGACCTTGAGTCTCCAAACTTTGATGGTATGTAGCTCAAGGTCTGTCTCCCTTCTGCGCGTACATACTAGCATCTCAACAAAGCTGACTGGAATACTTTACATTAACTCCGCTTTGACGGACCTATAGCTGTCTCTACCGTAGACAGAGCAACTCTTTTTGGCTCCCGTTTCTCCTCTGAGTCTAATCCACCTTAGATGATTCTAACATTCCTTCACCCCCTGATACTCCTCTTACAAATCCAATGACTCTTCCCATAATGTCTTTTTCGGATTGTCCGAAAAGCGCTTCTTTCTCTGGACACAAGAAAGGCATCCATCCCCGTGTACTTAAAGAGTGTGCCTCTGAACGCGCACCTTTGTTTGCTCGTCTCTTCAGTTTCTGTTTAAAAACCAGATATTTTCCTTCTTGGAATCATGCATTGGTACATCCCATCCCCAAGATGGGTGACCTTTCTGACCCCTCTAACTATCGTCTCATTGCTTTGACATCTTCCTCAACTCCCATATCCTTAAACACATCGAAAATCAATCTACTCTCTGATCACCAGTATGGTTTCTGTGAGGCGAAAAATTCAGTGAAAAATTCTGAGAAGTCATGTATAGTTGCCCTTGACATATCTTAGGCTTTTGACAAGGTGTGGCATCGGGGCCTCATCTTTAGGCTTCCCTATTCTGGCTTCCTTCCCTCACTTTGCTTCTTTATATCTAGCTTCCCCTCTGGCCGATCTATCTCTGTGTATTTATGGATCAGCCTCCCCTATTTCTCCATTTACAGCGGTGTTCCTTAAGGTTTTGTCCTGTCCTCTACACTTTTTCTCTTTTTTTTCAATGATTTCCTCTCCGCCACAAATACCACAATGCACTCATTAAGCTGACGATTCAACACTGCATTCATCAACATCCTTCAATTATGCTCCCTCTTTCACTCGATCTGCATCTCGTCTTGCCACAGCTTCCTCTATAAATTCGAAATTCGACAGGATATCTCAGTGGGGTACACAAAATCTTGTCAAGTTTAATGCCTCCAAAACCCAGTTTCGACCCATCTCTCTATCGAAAACTCCTCACAGCTCTCGTCTCTCCTTTGACGGTTCTATAATTCCACCTCTTGACTCAATGAACATACTTGGTATTACAGTAACATCCGCTCTTTCTTGGAAACCCCACTTGACACGAATAGCTAAGTCTGCCGCTAAGAAACTAGGTGTCCAGTATAGATGTCAAAACCTCTTCTCTTCTGAACAGTTGCTCCGTTTATACAATGGATTGATTTGTCCTTGTATTGAGTACTGCATCATCGGTGATACCCATCGTGAGCGTCATGGAAGGATGGTGGCAAGCCAGAAGAGTAGTGTAGTTGTACGTTGCATGATAAGACTTCATAGAGCTGTTCCAGGTGAGGGGAATCTGTTACTTCAGATGTCCCTTTCAAAACGAAACTGTGACTTACTGTAATGTGAGAAAGTGTGAGGGAATCTATGTTGAAGGTGAGTGTGACGGCCTTGCAAAGCATTTCACTCTGACCTGTTCATAATCAAACTCAAATCTTCCTCGTCGGTCCTTGGCGACGATTACTCTAGTCCAGGTTGAGCTGGTACGCTCTCAAGTCTCACATCCTGCAACCCTGTGGCCGGATTACGGGATTTTCTGGTTTAATGATAACGACAATACCAAGATGACCTGATAACCAGATTGAATGAATGATATCTAGCGTGTGGCGTTATCATTTTATGTGCAAATTTACGTCATGTTTAGACAACAAGAACTGTAGTTACTTATTGTACTAATGAAGTATTATTCTTTATTTCTTATCTCCAAGATGTACTACATTATAGACTAAGGAAGCGATAGTGATTATCTAAACCTTGAATTGCTGGGGGCAGCATTTGGCCCAGGGGAGGCAGGGGGTAGGTCGTCTTGCTTTTGATTCATCGTAGGAGTTGGTCTGGATGTGCTGGGAAGATCATCAAAACTCATACTAATCCTACGGGAGCGTCAGATAAGAGGTTCGGGTAAGAGGTTGGCGTACTTGATCATGTTGGTAACTGCATCGGCAAACACTGTCGAGGAAGGAGTATAACAGAGATTTGGACTTTAAGAGAGAATTTTGCTCTATCTTCTTTAAATCCAATTTGATTTCTTAGTATTAGCAATTGAGACAGATTCAATGACGTTGCAGGTAGCATAATCAGAAGAGGGATACAATGTGCCTGGGTTGTTAAGGTTTTACAGGGGTAATCGTTTTCTTGCTAGTATTTAGCGATCGCATTTCTGTCCTCACCCCTGTCGTCTGAATGACTGTGCCAATAGCATCTCTCAGCCACTGTCTTGCCTGTCTGGCCAGTATATACACACATCTGTGTATGCCTTACATTTGCCGGCGTAAACACTCCCTATTTTCTGATAATTTGGCCTACTTTTGATAAGGTCTTACTTGTACTTACTGTTTTGGAAGGTCACGTGAATTTCACTTTTTTTTTGGTACTTGTCTTACATTAGCTTACTTAGGAGAATAGGTCAACACCAAATATTTAGACCTATCATCTTTTTCCACATTATTGTTACTAGATGTATACAATGTCAGGTCGGTGTATTCTTCGGCACGACACTACGAAGACGGAATCTGTGCAGTAGTGATGAGGCGGAGTGCCTCTGTGAAACATGTGCAGCATGTATGGAAATATTACTTGTTAAATAAAATTATCTGAACTCTTGCTGAATTGTGATTTCACCTTCATATATATATATATATATATATATATATATATATATATATATATATATATATATATATATTATCCCTGGGGACAGGGGAGAAAGAATACTTCCCACGTATTCCCTGTGTGTCGTACAAGGCACTTAAAAGGTGAGGGAGGGGGGCTGGATATCCTCCCCCTCTCGTGTCATTTGTAACCATGTGAATTAAGACACCAGCAAAGGAATGAGATGCTGCCAGCTCTCTGTCATCGGATCTGTCATTGTGGTAGCGTTGTCTGGAAATGCTCAAATGAATATACATCTGTTTGTAAAGGGAGATAGATGCCTGTGATGGCTCGTAAGGCGGCTTTGTTATCATGGGCTTCATCTGTCAGCGTGGAATGGAACATACAGCATGAAAGGATAACAAGCAGACCCAAATACTAATCTTGGTGTGCAAGCTCCCACGAGGTGGTTGTACTATACAGGCTGGAGCCCCAGACTTGACGTTCTGCTGATGGAGGTTTTGATATGATTTAAAAAGCCTTTGAATGCTTGCAGACAAACCATGTCACCCTGAATAACCAGTGAAGACAACTCACCCGTTTCTCTTATTGTTTCTGGTCCTTACATCAGAGTGTGATAGACAGACTCCCATTTTCTCGCCGTTAAACGTGCACATTCAAGCTGGAGACGAGAAGAACGTGCACATTCGGTCTTTATATGACGTTAAAACGGTCGACAAACTCACGTGACCTGTATAACGGAGGACCATGGTATTCTGAGACCTGGGAAGCATCTTAGCTGGTATGAACATTACGAATGATGTATACGATGGAGTCCGTCAGACTGGAATGGTACTAATGGGTTCACAAGCCAAGGAAGTGGCAGTATGCTTAGGGACGCGGCTAGGATGCTTCGGGCACCACACTAATAACCAAGTGCCAAAGTACCATTAACGGAAACACAACGGCCCCTGGAGAGGCCAAGAACAAAATATAAAAATCTCGGCGATACCAGCAGACGGCACGGTACCAACGGGTATAAAAGAAAGTGATACGAAAACGAGGAAACAACAACAACAAGTAGATACTGGTAAATTTTGAACTCTAATCTTATTCGTACGTAAAGTGTTCCTTGTTTGTGTAGCTTGGGCTGGAGTCTTATTATAGTGCTACCGGCCAGTGTGACACAAGGGATAAGCTGGGACCTACAAAAGTCAATATCCCATGTAAGCGCACAGATAACCTTGGTCACCTACTACGGCCTCATATATTCGAGCCAAATCAAAGCCTTTGTTTACGTAGCCCAGTGGAAGTGCCATGTGCTGAAACTTGAAAGGACTCTGGTGGAGCTGCTGCTGAGCTGAAAAGGACGCTGGTGGAACTACTGTTGGGCTGAAAGGACGTTGGTGGAACTGCTGATGGGCTGAAAAGGACGCTGGTGGAGCTGCTGCTGGGTTGAAAAGGACGCTGGTGGAGCCGCTGCTGGGTTGAAAAGGACTCTGGTGGAACTGCTGCTGAGCTGAAAAGGACGCTGGTGGAACTGCTGTTGGGCTGAAAAGGACGTTGGTGGAACTGCTGTTGGGCTGAAAGGACGTTGGTGGAGCTGCTGATGGGCTGAAAAGGACGCTGGTGGAGCCGCTGCTGGGTTGAAAAGGACGCTGGTGGAGCCGCTGCTGGGTTGATAAGGACGCTGGTGGAGCTGCTGCTGGGCTGAATTTTGGCGTGTTGAAGACTCACCCAGACCCACACTCGCGCGTGGGAGGAGGATTCCAACCACTGAAGAACGATGCATCGTATGTGTGACGCCATCCGCCACAATGTGAGGCTACTGTGTACCTCTGTGGGCTCAACGACTAACTCCTGGCAGACAGGAGGAGTCAGGGATACTCCAACGTACCCCGAAAGAATCTAGCTTTTGATTTTCCTAAGCCGTACGAACTTGTACTGTACTCTGACTGCTTCTAATGCTTTCCTACACGTTGTTGGAGATGCTGTGAAGAAGTGAGGGAATTCTCCAGCGCTCGCATCTGATTTTCGCTTAGGAAAATCCATTCGACTAAATGAAATCCTAAAAGCACTACACACAGCGTGTGGGTAATCCTGGTTTCCCCCATTAGCCATGGTATGTGTTGCCTGACACCAAAGCCATGTTCATAATGCTGCCCTTTCAAAATGGTGATCGTTAGTGGTTTTGGTATATATGGATTCGGACTAAGCCTTGCTTTCACTATGGATGAAAAAGAATACAATTGCTTACTTGTCATAACAAGGGAAATTAAAACTTCCCTCACTCATATATTTACGTCATTTTTTTCTCTATTTTCCCTACACCACTTCCTTCCATTTGGTCAAACCATCTTAGCGCTACATAATCTTCACACGTATACATTCCTTTTTCTACTCCTCACCCTATTTAGCAACTTCCTTCCTAATGCCAGCCACTCTGCCAGCCACTAATCCCTGTCCTTGGCAGTCCATAACCCGCACGAGGCAAATCCCCGGGGTAAAAAGGAGAGAGAGAGAGAGAGAGAGAGAGAGAGAGAGAGAGAGAGAGAGAGAGAGAGAGAGAGAGATACCCAGATTGAAAGGGAAAGAACAGATAGAGAAGGAGTGTATGGCAGAGAGGGATGTAGGCGTAGCGTGAGCGGGGATAGAGCAAGTGTGTAGGATGAATATACGAGATTTTTCAAGGGCCATCCTGCTGGACTGTTGGAGACGGTGCGTCGGGGGAAGTGGTAGAGAGGACAGAGTTTAGCCCCCGTTAGCTTTTACAGACGTATTACTGATTCACTGTCGTTTTCCCATTATCATATAATCATTTCCCAACACGTACGTATATATTTTCTTTTCGTTGGAATTATTCAGTCGGTCACTCTGCCCAAACATTTGTCTGAACGATGATGTGGATGATCTCTTACCAATTTCTCTCTTTTTTTTTTCCCCTGTCGTCTTTCCCCTTCCAAGCCTCTCCCATTCTCCATAGGCAACATTCCCTTTCCCACTGAACCTTGCTCTCATAATTGGGAACATGCGCCTTCATCCTACCCCTTCCCTGGTGACCCACCATCCCTAAGCCCTAGCGAAACTAAAAAATCTATCCAAAGATAGACACCTCATCAACGACACGACCCTGACCTTTCCATCCTCCCCTCCCATTGTGTTTGTCGCTCATCACCTCCTATTACCTCGTGACCTCTCGGTTCATCGTCCCACACCCGTGTGAAGCCAAAAACTCCTCCCACTACACTGCTCCCTGGCACCAGTTTATCATTCACATTCCGGACGAAAGGAAGATTCTCTTCTCTTCTCTCGCACTGGCCTACAATATATAGCTCACTGTGTCTATTTTTTTTTCTCTCTTTCCGTAATATGCTCATATGGTTTCCCTCTAGGCCTAATGGGAACAGAATTCTTAAAATGCTGTCAAGTTGATGACCTAAAGGACAACAGAAACAAATCCACGATAGGTAATAGTGAGGCGTCGACAGGTTTACTGAAGTCTTAAATGAGGTTTTACTGGATTTAGAGTAAAGTTATCTGATCAATTTGAGCGTATGTTGGAGCGCCAGGTACCAATGGCTGGTTGGTAGTTTAGACTTACTTTAGGCCTATCAACTGCCAGGGTTCATTAAGGCCGTCAACGTAAGTTACATCCACCAACTGAAAAGTCTTTATCATCTTCTTCAGGTGTTCAAGATAATTCTTAGACCACATACACTCCCACTATGCATGTGGCCTATAGTGAGCGCCAGGGTATTTAACTGTGAATTGTAGGATTTTAGTTGCTGACGAGGAAATATATTGCGTCTGTTAATGTTAATCAAGTTTAATGTATTTCTGGTAAAGCTAAACTGCCAGACATTTTGAATTTTGCTTAACTTTTTTTTCTTTTTATACATATATCTATCTATTATTCATTTCTCGATATGTTTAACATTTTGAAACTTCAGTAGACTTAACGCTTTATACAGACACTTACGATATAGATATGACATTCATCTTATTCTTCCTTTATATATAATGATCTGATGATGACAGTAAAAATGCAGTAGCGTAAGGCAATAAAACCACTTCTACCAACCTGTATATCGCGTCTGAGTCTCTTTCCATCTGTTGATCAGCTTCTGATCCAATCATTTTGCTTGCTCTGCCTTTACCATGCTTGCAAAGACTCCAGTGTTGAACGCTGCTCCTTGTGGTACTCTATACAGATCATCTTCCTCGGATATGGTTCCGTTTGCAACTACTTTCATCTTTCTGTCAGTTACAAACTTTTTAATCTATCTTCATATCTTCCTATGAGGACCAGAGAAATCCTCCTTTGACTCCTTCCTCTGTTCCTTCTTTTAAAACGTGATGATACAGGAGGGGAGGCTTTCCAGCCCTATCCCTGCTTCCACCCCTCTTCGTAGCCAGCCAGTATCTTTCTCTCCCATCACCCTTTCTCTCCCGTCACCGGGGATAAAAGGTTAAGATCTGTTCAGTAAATCATTCATCAAACGTGACGTAGTAAAACAGAAACAAATGTTTGTTATGCAATCGCACCTGATACGTTATATGAAGATGATAAACCATTCCAAACATCTCACATCCATCAGACCAACGTAATCATTTATTATAATTAATGAGTCGCTTATTTGTAACATACACCTTGTGTCATCCACCTATTAACACACTCTAAATTAATCACCTGCTTTTAACTTATCAACCCCTGGCCATCTCCACACAGTTTATCAGCAAACATCCCCTCACTTATAACTTGCCACCAAGGCATCGCAGCACCATCTATCAACTACTTATCCCATCAATCTAGATAGACTTACACTTACCCATCACCAGACGAGGAGCCACAACCAGAGTGAGAGTGTATATACGGGCTTAGAATTATCTTCAACACCTGAAGAAGGTGTTGAACATCATTCAGCTGGTGGATGTAGCTTGACACTGATGGTCTCAAGGTCCCTGGCCAGTTGATACAGACCTCAAGCCCAAATAACCAACCAACAGACCGGACCATCACGTAACCACCTTCCCGTCGACTCATCGCTTCCCACCTCCCCATTGCAAGTGACGCTCCTCCCACACATTATGATTACTGAAACGGTATCTATCATCATGTCCTTCTGTGATTTCCCGTACGTACGTAACACAGCTTCTTATTCCCCTATAGTACATCCCACACACACACACACAACCTCCCGAGCCAAATCTCCCAGGCTTTAGCACAAAATTTCCCTCTCTAAACTTTCTCTTTTATGCGTCCTTAATGAAGATGAATTCTTAACCTTTCTCGTCTACTAATTGTTATGGCTAATGATCCCAGGGGAGTTCGTGTAAATTTCTGGCGGAGACAAAAAAGAATTAAGTTTTCGGTAACGTGTTTCTCACGTGAATATATATATATATATATATATATATATATATATATATATATATATATATATATATATATATATATATATATATATATATCTAAGGAGGCAGTGGATGTGTTAAACTTGGTAATGTGAGGCGTCCGGCTTTACTAGCGAACAGGAGCACCTCTGGCTCGGTCCTTTGTTGTAGGTAATGGTGCTGTTGTTGTATGTGATGTTGCTAGTGTGTCACAACCATTTCAGACGTCGTCGTTGTTGTTGTTGTTGGAGGAGGAGGAGGAGGAGGAGGAGGAGGAGGAGGAGATGATGACAGTGACGCTGCTGATATGCAAGTGCTGATGTCATTAGTAAAAGTTGGCAGCGGTATTGAGTGGTTTCATTGTCATTTCTGTTGTTGTAGTAGTAGTTGTAATTGTAGTATTAGAAGTAGTAGTAGTAGTAGTAGAAGTAGTAGTAGTAGAAGTAGTAGTAGTAGTAATTGTAGTCGTGGTAGTGGCATTTGTTGCTGTAAGTGTTCTTACTGTGGTAGAGGTAGCTGGGGTACTATTGCTGTTGGTATTTTATGCACTGATCTGCCCATGGATGTGATGGTGATCACAGTGTTCGTGGAAATATTGCCTTGGTTGACTGTGTCATTGGAATTGCTGGCTGTTGTTCATATATCTATATATTGGTGATGGTGGACGTATTGCGGGAGCTGATGGCCATGGAGCAACGATGTTTGGGGATTTTGTTGGTGTTATCTTCATGGCATTTGATGCAACGATAGCGTTATTCAGAGCAGCTGAAAACACCGTTAGTGTTAATGGGGATATAAATCATTAGTGAAGTTAGTGAAGATGCACCACAACAGAAGATGCCATACCAACATGAAATTATAAGCAGTGAGAAAAGGTACAATACATTAACCTAACAGTGAAAACAGTACTGATCAGACATGACAGAATGTGTTCCTAGACTGCTGAAAACCACTTCAATTCTGCTCTACATAAAAGTATGGTGAATAAACTGGATCTTCAGGCAGGAAGGAGAACGTTATAGATAGAAAGGTAACGGAGTAGAATAAGAAAACGAACAGGAGGCTTTTCGAAATGGGCTGTGCTGCAAGAGTCTTAGAAGTACTGCTTTCCTAGATTTATGGAAAAGACTTGCCCGAAGGATTGAATTCAAACCTGAGCATTTTTGCAGATGATGATGCTAAAGTCGTAAAGTAAGTGGAGAATGACGAGAATTGCATGAACTTACAAGGCTGGGTGACCCCAGGTAGACTTCAACGTTGATTCCATTGCAAGGTAATGAGGATTCGGCAGAGTGAAAGAGAAATGTATTTATGAAACTCTTCGCAGATTACCTTGGGCCAAATCTCGAATATGCTTCTCAGGTTTGATCACCACTCATGAAGATGCATCAGAAATGGGGGCAATAAGTCTATCCTTCATGGAAGAGAGAAGAGTTAGGTGTGACTTGATAGCAACCTTCTGTCTTCTCATAACCAGTATGACGAAGTCGACAACGAACAGTTTCTCGGAAAATGCAAAGGTAAAGCAACGGGAGACCATAACAAAACACGAAGCCAAATCTTTGATAATGAAAATGGAAAGAAGTACTTCCATAACACCAGAGAAGTGGATGAACGAAACAAGTTAACTAAAGAAACTAAAAATGATAAGACAAATAATAAAGTTAGAAAATGAAATTGTACGACTGTAGATAAGTTTCGAGAGATGGAGATCCACGAGTGTTATGCACCCTTTCCCTACCGCACAAATAGGTTAGCAATAGTCAGTACAATGGCAGTGGGAATTACCAGCGAACTGTACCCGACAATAGTTAAAAATAAATGCTAAAATGGAAGCGATAGTGACTGCGGTGACGACGAGAGTTGACAAAATTGTGAGCAAGAAAGAGAAGAGTGACACTTCACGGTGGCAGAAAGACACAACGTCGTTACAGTAATATATGAAAAAAAAAAGTAAAATAACTCGACCCTGGACGCTGCACTGAACAGCAGGAGTCTCAAATCCTTTGTGTGTAGCTGAGGGGAAAAATCCTCCCAAGAAGAAAGTCGGTCCCATCTTCACTCCTGCGTCTTTTGTAGTCTCGACGAAGATTTCATGCAACAAGATTCTTCATGATCTGAGAGCTTGCACTTCTCCGCCGGGGAAATTCCTCCCTCACAAACGTTCCCTGCAGCTCGACCTGATTTCCCTGTCGCAAGCCAACCTTGGCACGTGTTTCTGCCCATCCTCCAGAAGGTTGGTGGAGAACACAGTCGCTGAAGGGAGATAAAAAGGACCGTAGGTCATCCCTGTCTGAGGAGACAGGAATAACCACAGGGCTTCCCCGTCAGAGGAGACGGGTACGACCATAGATCTTCTCTGTCTGAGAGTGTTACAACGAACAACATAACGACAACGCGGGGGTTACTTGTGAACGACAGAGGGTGACAATAGCCATATGAGAGATGATGAGGATGAAGGCAGTGAAAACAACGGGCAAAATCAACAACTTCGGTGAAATGCACTAGTAACAGTGGAAGATACAGTGACAACAAGACATGCTGGATATAAAGAGAGAAAAAGGGAAATAGAATGAGAAAAAGGGAGAACAGAGTAAAAAGAAATTGCACCTTTATGACAGCGACGTAGAGGTACGATGAAGTAATAACTTGGTAACATACAGTGACATATCACTGATAATAAGCGACAGCAGAGTGACAGCTTTTCTGTAACATATCACTAATAATAAGAATACGGAACTGTAGAATGACAACTACAGTGACGTATCACAAGAAGGGACAGCTTACTGATGATTTGATTCAATTGATCATAACAGTGAAATAATCAACAACAAACGCTAGGAATATAATGACAGTGAGGACAAGCATGTTGATCAGTGATGACCAAGTGACAACAGAGGTATAAGTTACAGTGCCAAACAGTAATAATAACAGGTACAGGTAATTACAGTACCAGACAGTACCAATGATAAAGGTACATGGACGTTACAGTATCAGACAGTAATAATAACAGAGGTACAAGTAAGTTACAGTACCAGACAGTAATACTAACAAAGGTACAAGTAAGTTACAGTACCAGACAGTAATAATGATAGAGGTACAAGTAAGTTACAGTACCAGACAGTAATACTAACAGAGGTACAAGTAAGTTACAGTACCAGACAGTAATAATGATAGAGGTACAAGTAAGTTACAGTACCAGACAGTAATACTAACAGAGGAACAAGTTACAGTACCAAACAGTAATACTAACAGAGGTACAAGTAAGTTACAGTACCAGACAGTAATACTAACAGAGGTACAAGTAAGTTACAGTACCAGACAGTAATAATGATAGAGGTACAAGTAAGTTACAGTACCAGACAGTAATACTAACAGAGGTACAAGTAAGTTACAGTACCAGACAGTAATAATGATAGAGGTACAAGTAAGTTACAGTACCAGACAGTAATACTAACAGAGGAACAAGTTACAGTACCAAACAGTAATACTAACAGAGGTACAAGTAAGTTACAGTAACAGACAGTAATACTAACAGAGGTACAAGTAAGTTACAGTACCAGACAGTAATAATAACAGAGGGACAAGTAAGTTACAGTACCAGACAGTAATAATAACAGAGGGACAAGTAAGTTACAGTACCAGACAGTAATAAAAAGAACAACAACACAGAAAGAGCAATCGACAACTCAGTAATACTAAAGAATATCAACATAATGATATAAGGTTATAGTAAAAGCACGGGACAACACAATTATGAGTTGTAGTAGGACCACAGGACAACACAATCATAAGGCTATGGGTTGTAGTGGGACCAAAGAACAAGACAATCATTACAATACTATAATACTATAATACTATGAGGTTGCCAGATGCTCAGTGGCTAATACAGTTGTAAGAATATGTGGTGGCTAATACAGTTGTAAGAATATGTGGTGGCTAATACAGTTGTAAGAATATGTGTTCGTAGTAAGATCAGTGGATAACAAAGTTATGATAATCTAAGGTTGTAGTTAGATCAAGGAACAACAGAGTTATAATGATACGTGGTTGTATCAAGATCAAGGATAAACGAAGTCAGTATAGGGTTGTTGCAAGCAGGGATAACAGTGTTGTGATATTATGGGGTTATAACAACAGGCAACATATTGACAGTGAGGTAAAGCATAACGAGGACAAAGGTCGACGCCAGCAGCATGGTAAGAACAAAAAAAAAAAATCACATTTGAGGTGAGGATAAAAGTTATGACAACAAGGCTTATATAAACCACAGCTACACGGTGACAACAGTAACAATACCTCTGGCTAATACCTCTCAAAAACCTTACATTAAAAGGAAAGAAAACGGTGTCTAGCCGTTGTTGTTGTAGGAGATTAAACCTCCCTACGACTCAGGAGGTGAGGGCCCTATGCTCTAGGGCGGCTGCCCCGCCGGTGGTGAGGGACCTAAGCACTGTGCCTAGGGGGTTGGGCTGGTTATCCCACCCGGTCCCCGCGAGAGCCAGGCTCCCGCTCGGTGTCTAGCCATATTGACAGAAGGTAGTACGCACATGTACATACAGAACGTGCCTTCTATAGGCATTACTTTGGTGCTCATATACGAGAGCTGGCTGCATGCGTGCCCACTACCATTAACTAGATCATGCAATACTCGGCAAGCTGGTGCGTCACATGATTACTGTGTGGCCGTCGGCAACTCAAGGGTGGGCCGTTTTGATAACTGTTTCTTTCTTACACCTCGAAGCTTTGGAACTCTCTACCGTCTCATGTTTTTCCCAATAAGTATGACCTGGCACATTTTAAAAGACAAGTTTTTCAACCTCCATTATTCGTTTATATATATATATATATATATATATATATATATATATATATATATATATATATATATATATATATATATATATAATCCCTGGGGATAGGGGAGAAAGAATACTTCCCACGTATTCCCTGCGTGTCGTAGAAGGCGACTAAAAGGGGAGGGAGCGGATGGCTGGAAATCCCCCCCTCTCGTTTTTTTTTTTTTAATTTTCCAAAAGAAGGAACAGAGAAGGGGGCCAGGTGAGGATATTCCCTCAAAGGCCCAGTCCTCTGTTCTTAACGCTACCTCGCTAACGCGGGAAATGGCGAATAGTATGAAAAAAAAATATATATATATATATATATATATATATATATATATATATATATATATATATATATATATATATATATACATATATATATATATTAAGAATATATATATATATATATATATATATATATATATATATATATATATATATATATATATATATATTTATATATATATATATATATTAAGAATATATGGTGTGGGAGGAAAGTTGTTAGAAGCAGTGAAAAGTTTTTATCGAGGATGTAAGGCATGTGTACGTGTAGGAAGAGAGGAAAGTGATTGGTTCTCAGTGAATGTAGGTTTGCGGCAGGGGTGTGTGATGTCTCCATGGTTGTTTAATTTGTTTATGGATGGGGTTGTTAGGGAGGTAAATGCAAGAGTTTTGGAAAGAGGGGCAAGTATGAAGTCTGTTGGGGATGAGAGAGCTTGGGAAGTGAGTCAGTTGTTGTTCGCTGATGACACAGCGCTGGTGGCTGATTCATGTGAGAAACTGCAGAAGCTGGTGACTGAGTTTGGTAAAGTGTGTGGAAGAAGAAAGTTAAGAGTAAATGTGAATAAGAGCAAGGTTATTAGGTACAGTAGGGTTGAGGGTCAAGTCAATTGGGAGGTGAGTTTGAATGGAGAAAAACTGGAGGAAGTGAAGTGTTTTAGATATCTGGGAGTGGATCTGGCAGCGGATGGGACCATGGAAGCGGAAGTGGATCATAGGGTGGGGGAGGAGGCGAAAATTCTGGGGGCCTTGAAGAATGTGTGGAAGTCGAGAACATTATCTCGGAAAGCAAAAATGGGTATGTTTGAAGGAATAGTGGTTCCAACAATGTTGTATGGTTGCGAGGCGTGGGCTATGGATAGAGTTGTGCGCAGGAGGATGGATGTGCTGGAAATGAGATGTTTGAGGACAATGTGTGGTGTGAGATGGTTTGATCGAGTGAGTAACGTAAGGGTAAGAGAGATGTGTGGAAATAAAAAGAGCGTGGTTGAGAGAGCAGAAGAGGGTGTTTTGAAGTGGTTTGGGCACATGGAGAGGATGAGTGAGGAAAGATTGACCAAGAGGATATATGTGTCGGAGGTGGAGGGAACGAGGAGAAGAGGGAGACCAAATTGGAGGTGGAAAGATGGAGTGAAAAAGATTTTGTGTGATCGGGGCCTGAACATGCAGGAGGGTGAAAGGAGGGCAAGGAATAGAGTGAATTGGAGCGATGTGGTATACCGGGGCTGACGTGCTGTCAGTGGATTGAATCAAGGCATGTGAAGCGTCTGGGGTAAACCATGGAAAGCTGTGTAGGTATGTATATTTGCGTGTGTGGACGTATGTATATACATGTGTATGGGGGGGGTTGGGCCATTTCTTTCGTCTGTTTCCTTGCGCTACCTCGCAAACGCGGGAGACAGCGACAAAGTATAAAAAAAAAAAAAAATATATATATATATATATATATATATATATATACACACATACATACATCGTTAATGACGTTTCAGTTAACATGTAAAAAAAATGAACTCTTACCGCTAAATATTTCTGTTGAACTAAGTGGGTTACTGCATGATGAAAAAGAATGAATAAAATGACATTTTGGGCCGTGAGAGGCAACATCAGAATGATTTGTTTTCAAACAACAGATAGATTCTCCGCGCGTTTATACATTTCCTTCGAATGAGACTCCATACAGTAGTAATCCACAAGAGCATTATAGATGTAGTTATGTAGCCATACTTACATGAACGCACCACGAATCAAACGTCTGTTAAACATAATGGTTCCCCTAAGGTGACTCCACGAGTGCCTGTGGAAAATCTTGAACACCGCTAGACCATCATCACTGCTCAGTTATTGTAGGAAGTTGACACAGAGGAGAGAGCAGCTTTAGTGAAACAGTTTCATTATAGTTATGATGTCAGCAAGTGTGACTTGGGCCCGTGAAGTTGAACCTCTTGCAGAACTCTCCAAATATTATATATATATATATATATATATATATATATATATATATATATATATACATATATCATTCTCATTCTTAACAATAGCAACTTCGTTTTCGGGGTGAGCTGTCATATGTGTTTGAATCTACTTGGCTTCATAGATTTGTATCATCTTCCCAAACGACTTTCGACGAATATATATTTGAATGACTTTGTAAACTATGAAGTATTTGAAATAGCTCCTCGTATATACTCCCATTTTCACATCAAATAAGCTGTTACGAAGAATGTTTGTTCAAAATATCTCCCTCACATCTGACGCCTGATCATTCAGCTATGCTGAGCCTGTGCCAAAGAGTGAGTAGAGAGAGAGAGAATGATTTACTCTCGCGCTAAAAGAATTCCGAGTCCTCTCCAATATACTTAAAATCTCGGCAGATGTTTAGAAATCTTTCCCTCCCCCTTCTGGTTCAAGGATCAAATAGGTGTGTCGCATGCGTTGCTCTGAATGAAGTTGGGGAACGCAGAAAAGTATGTGTGAGCGAGGCCTGAGAAGCTCTGTGTGTGAGGTGAGGCGTGTGATGCCTCCCGGCCACTTCACGAGTCTTGCCAAGCGGCCACCATCCAGGGAGAGGTTGTCGATGCAAATCCTGCTACTTCTTTGTCCCGAGACCTCACCTGGCCAGTCTCCCAAGATGGCCTTTTATTTTTATTTTTCCTTTGTTAGTTGAGGCCTTCATCAAGGCCATACCATTACCGCTATATGTACCCTAGCCTGAGCCAGGTAACCCATTTCATCGACCAAACCGTTAAGGGTCGACGAACGACTGGGTCGACTGTGGATCGACAGCCGCAATGAGGAGTGTCGAACCTATGCACTCGACCCTAGGCAGCCTGCGGTTGCGTCACGGCCAAGATCGGCCGACTCGCTCCACCCTCGGGAGTCCATCAAGTTTATTCCGGTGGTCAGATGCACGTCCATGCCAGTTATCGTCTTCGTCAGTTCGTCATGGGATTTTGTCCTTCACCACTCCGATGACCTGCCAGGTACCTTGGCCTGCAGATGTATTCCCTCATATAACCAGCTACTCACGTGGCTACACAGTGTTTGCTCCAGTAGCAAGATGAATTAACTAGGACTGGCATTGATGTATATAACCCTTCTAGTTTTCCTTTATTACATAACTTGTTGTTCGTTCGTTCATCTCGATAATCTACAGAATATGGTACCTTCGTTTTTCTCCTTTTTCCTTCGTAGTGGTGAGAATGACTCCATTGGACTAAGGTATTTATTTCTTGCCTCCTCTTCTCCTCTTCCTCCCTAACGGGTAGGAACGCGCTCTGACCCGACACAGATGGATCAGGTCACGGCTCTAAAGTGCCGCCTCATACTTTTTGCATCGGCGACCAACACACACAGGCTTTACAGCTCGTGTATCCTGGATTTTCTCAGCAGCTGCACATGCGCACTCAGGTCTCCCCAGAAGCAAGTATTGACCAACACGTCCTGAAGATGACTAGACCATGATGACATTTGACCTCTCCCTTTGCAACCACATCTGTTTTTAATCACTCTTATACACCTTCAGTTAAGCCATCAGCTAGGGGTAAAAACACAGCTATAACACGGGGAGGCAATGAACTGACTCATTTAAACGGGTCGTCCGGTGCATAGCGCTACGGATGCTCCGTGACACAGCCGAGAGGATTGACCGACTGACTGTCAGGGGGGCGCCCGGGAGAGAGAGAGAGAGAGAGAGAGAGAGAGAGAGAGAGAGAGAGAGAGAGAGAGAGAGAGAGAGAGAGAGAGAGAGATTATCTTCAGGAGGTAATATCAAAAATCATATTCATCTACGGAGAAAAAAAACTAAAGCGACATAACACATCGTAGTCCCGACGGAGAAGCCGTGCCAAGATATCGCAGGGAGGATACATCATGAATGTCTGTGGATGAACACACCTGGATCTTACGAGAGATATAACAATACAGCCAAGTCCTGGAAACACGACATACGTATCATAACTCTGAAAACTGCAGTCAGTGCTGTGCAGTGGTGTCATGACTTGTGGGGGAGGACAGAGCTGTCAGTTGAACCTCAACCTCAGGTCCGAGCCGCCTGTAAATCTCCCAGGCAGAAGTAGTGATTACGAAATTTTTCTCAGTATGATCCTAATGGGTCACCGAGGGCTGTATAAAGCCTCGACTGATGCCAGATGTCGGGGGGATCGGGGTCTGTCTGTTGATGAAGCTGGTGGGTCAGTAAGGGCAACCGAGGCTTGGCCTGGTCTTCTCAACTGTGGTTCACACACGACAGAACACTGAGGGTAACAGATGACCCTCTGTTTCCCCTGAAAGGTATACCGTTATCTAAGCCTCTTCCTTCCGGCAGCCTGTGATCCAGATGCCACTGAGACGAGTCCGAAAATCCTCGGATATAATGGAGGCTGGAGGGATCTCGCTGCTACCTGACGTAGGGGATGACGGATGGTGGGTTTTGAAGGGCTACAATGGGTTGGCCTGGATGGTTCTGTTGAGAATGGGACGCTGAGGACAACGGGGGGGATCATGCTGGTTTTCCAGCGGGACTGCTGATGACACCGGGTTGGTTATGGTAGGGAAATACTCCGCCTCTAACACAAGAAAGACTTGATGTTGTTGCGACGCTCGTGGTTACATAACACTGCTTCTCTCTCTTGATGGGTTCCTGATACTCTTTAATGACATCTGATGAGTCAGTATTAGTAATATCCTCTACGGTGTTTAATTACCGAGATACACGATTCTAAGAGTTAGAATCATAGTCTTGAATTTTGAGTTAAAACCTTCTCAGTTTTGGTTTATTCCTTGTGGGAAAAATTCTAAGTTAAACTGGTAACATGAATATAAGTCTAAAAAACAAATAGACTTAACCAAGCTGCAAAGAACTTTTAGTTTTTCAATCCCTTCTTTATATATGCATAGGAAGTATTGTTAGTTATATTTTCTTGTAAAGCTAAACTTTTTTCCCTTTTATACCAGACGTCCCAGTCGTGGGCCAATCAGGCCTCCTGTTGTCTGTCTTTTTCATGTAAACTCATGTAAACTTTTGCTTATTCCCAGGTGAAGGGTTGTATTAGCTTTCAAGTGTGCTACCTAACAAGATCATTGAATCTGACAAATTGTACAAACTTACGAAGCCTCTCGAGAGCCATCGCTGCCACCTTAAGAATCCATTTACAAAACTTGAGAAATACCTTAAGCCCACAACTGTATAAAGTAGGTTGCTTTACGTACGATAAGATACGTAAGAAAATCCTGTGCTCAATAACTTTTCACACATCGATCTTATACATGAGGGCGACATATTGTTACTTTCATCTACATTATCATTTAGCAACATATAATCATCAGCCAGTGCAACTCACTTCAGTCACTCCTCTTTTTGGTGTCACCGCTTTCTATACATCACTTTAAAGCGATAAACCCTCATCACAAAACAGTGTACACGTAAGCCTTAGTGTATCATTTAGACCAATCAATACTTTTCGGTTAGGTAATCTTCCCATGGCGCTGCGAGCTCCATTAAACCTCACTTTAAGCTGTGCTTTGCTCCTGCACCAAACCAACGGACATTATCATTGATGTCATACCACCAAGGGAGGCATAGGTCTACTGTCCCGTCCTACGAACACTTTACTACGTTGGAGATTAGGAAGATTTATATCTATGATTAATACCGTAATGTTAATGTTGAACAGCGTTGCTCCTACGGTGCACAGCTGAGCTATCAGACTGGACACCTTCAGTTCCGGCTGTAGCTCCTGTGATGGTGAGGCTTGAAGAGATCTTTTGTAAAAAGGTGACCATGTCTTTCTATCCGGTGGGATATCCAAACCAAACTAATGATCACTCGAAAGGTGATGTTTGAATAAAAATGTGGGTATGTTTATGAAAAGACGGAATTCTCTACAAGTAAGAGAAGTTCAGACATATGTCTGATGTCTTGCAAATGTCCCATCACCAGGTAGGCAGACACGATGTCTTGGAAGTTTTCGTAAGGTCTTGGTAACGCCACATCTCTCACCACAATAAACCGCTGACAGTTTACACCTTCTCACAAACTAAACTACGTGAATTATAAATCTTTACTCCTGTCCGATCAGAGAGGATTTAATTCATGAATGTTTTGCTGAACCTTTGTCTCTCTCACATTAAAAGCATGTCTGCATTGCGAGCTTTAGAGAAAGGAGAATAGATACACTTCCTACCGCGACTGTTTGATGCGAAGACTACATTTAGTACACAATCTGGCGTACTACGTCCTATGTAAATAAACAGTAGCATAGAGTGTCTCTCTAACACAATTGGTTAGCCGGACAGTGAGGTTCCTACACAGGTACCTGTAGAAGCTGCTGCTGGAAGTACCTGGATTTTGAGTTACATAGGTACGCAGACCGCGCAAAGCCAAGGTCCAAGTGAGGTGGTCTAGCCTTAACACTGCTTAAGGAAATAAGGCTCACCACAACCCTGCCAAACCACATGTTGCCACCCAAGCCAAGCCCACCAGACCTAACACAGCCGTGAGTGCAACAAGGCATGGTTGTGCAACTGACTATCTCAAGCTAGACGTTAGAGGATAGTTAGGGTTCGTGAATCTTAAGTTCCGCTTACTATCTACGGTTCAGTAGCTCACTCACGTACATTCACACCATTACAGTTACCATACTTAATCACTCATTGTCAATAGTTCAGCTGTTTTCCCGAATCTTGTGTCCATCAGCCTCAACGCTCGCATATTAATAACCAAGCGATGATTAATTTACCTCCATTAATCACCATTATTAATGACTACCATAGTCATCAACTATGAGGAAATCAAACATTCTCTTTGCATATTACTATCACTAATTGTCAGCTCTGGTCATTAACTATGATTAGATAAGCCATTCATTCCCACTTGCCACTATCATTGTTATCAACGATGCTCATTTACCATCATCAGATCAGGTGTTCAGTCATGATCATCACCCTTTGCTTGAGTCCCCATCACACCTTTCATATACATTGTATGCCACCCATGGTCACCCAACACTACATAATAAACCATTTGATAACTAACACCACTATCAGTGTTATCATCTGTGGACACTCATTATCATGAAATCATCTGCTTCAGTTACATCATCAACAAGATCTGATCTCCGATAAGCTTTTACTAAAGCTCACAGCTGGAGCAACTGCTAAGCAATTAATCATCTTAGGTCTTATGGGGTTGTAAGGGAGAGGTAGCGAGGAGGCAGAGGCAAGAAAGGATGAGGAATAGCTTTATCTACTGGCTGACATCCACTCTGAAGCTGTCATGTATAGCACACAAAAACGACGGCTCCGTCTCCACAGTCAAGTCTCCCGGAACTTTCCGTGGTTTTTGCTGACTTCTTCACATGCCATGGTTCAGCCCAGTGACAGCGCGTCGCCCTTTCTATACCATATCGCTTCAATTCACTCTGTCCTAAGCGTGCCTCATACCATCCTGTATGATCTGGTTCGAGTCCTCATGGCACCTTTTACTTCATCTCTCCACCTCCTTCTTGGTTTACCCATTCTCCTTGTTCCTCCAACTTCCAACACGTATGCCCTCTTCTTTCACTTCTCCTCACTCATCCGCTCCATATGGCCAGACCATGATGATAATAATTACGCTTACATGAACGTTCAAAATCATCCTAGCAAAGGTATAATTTTCTCTCGTCGTTTACAGTGTCGCAACAGTTTACATATATGCAGCATATTCCTGATCATTTCTAGCCAAATGGATATCGACGCTGATTAGTTAGGGCAACAGGATACAGGTAAGTTATTGCTACGACATGATGCTGAGAATATTTCATGTAGTTGCTTACTGAGGACCTGGAGTGAAGCAGGTTGGATTATCAAAGTGCAGAGATATTTGTAGAAATTACGATGACATGTTATCAGCACGGTATTTTTGTATGCTCCAAACGTGAGGTGGGAGGTTGATGTCATCAGTCCTGGACGGAGCTACATAATTCTTCCCTCCGTCCGTTGTGCTTACACAGCAGATGTATTCACGACCGTAGTGGAACTGCTGGTTCAGGACAGTGTACAATAGGCAGGCGTTCCCTCTCTGAAGCGAGTGCTGACAAACGATAGCTGGAGGGATGCGATCGGCCGCAGTATTTGCCCGTGGTCGACTTTCCTCACATCCACGGCGTCTCCGCTGTTGATATTACTCATACTCTTTGCTCACTATGTTATTCCACTGACGAATAATAATCCTCAGTTCTGTTCTCCCTGGAAATACAGTCTTCGCGCGAGACATGGCAGCTATCAGCTCCCCATCTCTGCCACGTCAGTCTCCAACAGCCATACGGTCCTTTCTGCCGTGAAAGAAACTCATTATCCCTTTTTTATTACTGGATTAAACCTTTCATGCTATCTGCTGCTGCAGTTTCATTCGTATACCACTGAGTCACAACTCATCAATGTAATTGTTTATTCCATTCAATTTCGTCCGGCTGCAGGAAACAGCATCTCACTCGATCAAGGGGATAGATTAGTCGGGTCAGAGACGCTTCCTCCCTGGACCACCACGCCTGGAGCAAGACCTGGGATGAGGTGGTCTCGCAGGTAGTTACTGATTTAGTGGTCAATGTTGCCAGTCTTCCCTGGCCTATTCCCGCAACCCAGCAACCTCGTCGTTCTTCATCAGTCGTTGCGGACGACGGTGGGTGGCAGACTGTACTGGGAGACTGTCCGTAGATGAGAGTGGGTGTTGAGCAGTGGGAAGGGGTTGGGCTGTGTGTGTGATGCTGGGTGGTGGTTGGCGGGCTGTGTGAATCATGATGGTGGATAAAGGTGTGTTGTGGGGTGTGGAAGGTGGTGGATATCGGCTGGGAATGAGTCGTGGATGGTTGTGCAACTTAGATGTGTTGAATGTGATGGTGAGTTGTGGATTGTAGGTTAAGATGGGTCATGGGTGATGGTGAGTGGCAAATTGCGGTTGGAATTGGGTTCTTGTGGATGGTTGATGGGGGCGACTGAAAGGTATTCTGGATGAGGCTGGATGGAGGATAGACGCGATGGTGGGAAGTGGATCGTAGATGATGTTGGGTGAACGCCGACCATATGTGATCATGGGTGGATGTACACCATACATGAAGGCAGAAATAAGTAGATACCAGGTTGTGGATGATGGTGCATGGCTGGTAGGTAGGCGAGTGGTCTGTTGGTGATGGTGAGTGATGGAGAGTGGGTGAAGATGGGTCGTGGATGGCAGTAGGAGGGAAGTGAGCCTTGGATGACTGTTGGTGGTGAATGATGGGAGGAGGCAAACCATGGGGGGAACGGTGGATGATGGATGGATAGTGGATGTCGGTAATACAGGTGGTCGGAGGTGCATGGAAGTGAGAGCTGGCACACCAGGCGAGGGTGGGTAATGGACGAGAGGACACAGAAGTGTGTGGATAATGAAGGTAGGCGGTGGGTGACAAGGACGGTGGGCATGAGGCGGACAAGTGATTACGTGTAAGTTGATGGCGAGAGATATGGATATGAATGGAAGAGGGTAGAGTCGGAACAGGTGGACAGTGGTGTTCAGCAAGGGTGTGCGGTGTTTAGAGGGAAAGAATGTCGACAGTGTAATTCGGAGATGATGGGCGGAGACGAAGGGAGGGCGGTGGGAGGATATGTGGTAGTGAGATGTGGATGGTAACGAAATTGATGTCTAGCAGGTTTGGAGCAGGAACCACGAGAAAGCTGGTAGCGAGAGGAAGGCAACGAGAAGAGCAGGTGGAGAGAGATATTGGGAACAGTGAAGCGACGATGGTAGCTGGCGGTGGGCGGGAACGGGCAGTGTTGGGGGTCGGTCAACTGGAGGAGTTGAGCGGTGGGGACAGTGGTGTTGGTGTGGGGAGGAGAGCGACGTGAAATATTGAAACGCGTGAAGTGTTGCTGGGAAAGGTAGGTGGCAACACGAGAGAGCTGGCAACAGTATGTGAAGGTGTGTAGCAGGTGAAGGTGTGTGACACGCAATGATGGATGGCAACAAGATGTAAGTACCTTAAGGCTGTGAGAGGCTGGCAGAGTTGTGGTAACAGATGATGGTAGGTGGCGGATGGCAGTAGGAGGAGATGGATAGTAGGGAACTGTGAATATATGGAATCACTGGATTCCGGGAGAAGATGGTCAAGAAAGATTAGGGAGTTAGGAAGCAAGGGAGTGGGTGGTGGGTTGAGGTGGGTGACACACACAAGACTACTCAAGAGAAGCCAAGACGAGAACAAGGGAAACAATATAGGCAGCAGGAGGAGAGGCCCTTCGCTGGATGTGGACGGCAACTTGGAGTGGGCAAAGCCGGAAGGATGATAAAGTAACAATGGAAGTGGGAGGAGGTGAGAGTAGGCTTGGAACGTTGGTGGATTAGGGGAGACTGTAGAAGGCTGGAAGATCTGAAAGGATATATATATATATATATATATATATATATATATATATATATATATATATATATATATATATATATATATATATATATATATGAGTAGAAATGAAAATCTTTCATTCGTCAAATCACTTTTGAGCAATGCGTGTCATCATTCATCTTACATCACAACAAATTCAATTTCTGGCATGGCTGTCCAAGGTGTCAATCCTATAACTTTGATGAAAGTTCAAAAATTTTCACAACTGAAAATCTACAAAAAACGAATACATAAAAAGATGAACTCTTTACTTTCAGAAGCACCAAATAACATACACGATTCCTGAAAACGTAATTCACAATTGGTCCAAGAATAGCCAATAAATTAGGCTTGCGATGGATGGAAGAAGAAAAAGAATGACTGAGAGAGGAAATGAATTTCTGACTACTGTTGTGTGTGCCTTTGGTCATGTCTGTTCTTCTGTCAGTCCACAAATGAATGAAAGAGGAGTGGTGATTGCCTGCAATTGTGGTGGGGAGGCGGTAAAGATGAGTTGCCTTTTGATGAACTTGATGATTTCCACAGTGAATCCTGGAGATACAGAGGCCACACGTATAACTTACCTATTCTGTCGTTTTGACGCAATAACTTTCCCTGAAAATTATTGTAGCGCGTGATCTAGTATATGCATAAAACCGCAAGAAAATGAAACACGATGAGTTCCAAAGTGCACTTGCGTGTATTAATCACATCGTCATGGGAGATACAAGAATGAGATAGAAGACGTAGAACGGTATATAAACTAACTGTTCTGAACTTTGAACTTACCCCTGAGCTTTGAACTTTGTTTCACTTTAACCTTTTGTTTTGTCACTGATATATTGAAAAAAATGATTATTCACAAAGACATTGACATTACCGAATCTAATTTTTATAGAATAGCGTCCACCCGCTTTCCTGCTTCAGGAAACACAACATTATGATCCATTTCCTGCCACGAAGGTACAGTACAAAAGACTATACCCCAGAGATGAAAAGAAATAATTGATCAACTGAATGATTTATGATCTGCACCCACATCTCGAGGATACGATTTTACCTTAGAATTTAATTCATTCTTTTGGTACTTTTCAAACACAAATCAAAATCTTCCTCTACTGGTTGAAAAAAAAATGCCAATAGAAAACGTTTCCCGCAACGGACTTTAAATCTTTTTATTAACTTGATTCCTTTTATACGATTGAAACTGACGTATCACCCCACCACATACGTGATATTGTTCACATGTAGAAAAAAAATCTATATAATCAAAAGCATGATATAATGAATCTATTGATTGCCTTTACTCAAGAGTTTCCTTCACGAAAACGTTTTTGCCTTCCACGCACGCACAACGTTTCTCTAAGTAACCGAAAAGCATATGCAGTAGTAGTAGTAGTAGTGGCAGAGGTACACATAGTCATAGCATTGCACTATCTCGAGCAGCATAGACTGCAGGAGACCACAGCCACTCGTCGATTTCCCGTCCTCAGACAAGCTGATGTTATGTCGTGGACCAGCATGACTTCGAAGGTTGGATACACACACACACACTGACGCGGGTGCAAAGCCGGGCACATACACTGAAGGGTACGTCTGTCACCAGTCCTCTACTAATTAATTTCAGGTGCTTTTGATCTTGTTAACACGAGCACGAACAGCCAATTAACGTCGGGGCAGGAGGTAAATTTGCGTCCTGAAGGCAACATTTAATTACATGCATTTTCAGTGACGAGTTCAAAGTTGTTAAGGTGCAGGAAATATGCCAGAGAGTACAAGTGGAAAATATGAATTCGTTTTTTCCAGACGAGCGTTCCCCCCTCAGTAGCTGATGTTAGAGCTGCCTAAGCCAACTCTGCTCGTCTCTAACTCACTCTTAATATTCCACTCGTGATTTTCGTCCATCAGTTAAGAGTGATGTGAATATTCTTGGGTCAGTGAGCAGCATAGCTATAGGGGAAGTTTCTTTTTTTGAGATCCTCATTCTGAGAATGCTCTTTCAGAATATATCATTAGCAGTTCTACTAAAAGGCTTTACAGTTGCTTCAACAAGACCTTTGATAAAATGTCTACAGTGACCATTATTTTCCCCCTCCCCCGGTTTCTATTAAAAGAAATTCTCCCCCTCAGTACTCATTTCCTGACCCCCCCCCCCCCAAAAAAAAAGAAAAGAAAGCAAGAAAAGACATACAAGTCATAATTCAACATCTACCTGAATGGAAATTTTCCTGTATGATTTGCAGAAACTCCTCACATATCATGCACGTTGGATCTGTATGACCCACGGTTCTGTATATTCCGCGAATTTGGGAATAATAGATGTATATGAGAGAGAGAGAGAGAGAGAGAGAGAGAGAGAGAGAGAGAGAGAGAGAGAGAGACAGAGTTATTTACGGGTTACTTACGAAAAGACATATACCTGGGCCAAAGGAGTCGAAATTAATAGGCACTGAAGTGTTTGTCCCACTGCTGCCAGCCTTCCCCCACCCTCCTCTCAGTATCCAGGAGGGTCCTCCAGTTTAACATATTACCATGGTCTGTGGCTGCCTGTCACCTAGTACTTACCTCTCCAGACAAAGAGGTAACACATTCCCTTTAAATACACGTAAGGGAGTTAGCACTCTTACTTTGATGTTGGGTCTTCCTAGCACTATGGACTCCAATTGACTGTCAATATATCGTCATTAAAACTTAGTTTCTTTCCTTGAGATTCGCTGCCGAGTTAGGAATCGTTGTGGCGTTACGGTCCTCGATCAACAGCAAAGAAAACATCCATAATTAAGGCGTCTGTCATGCTGGAATAATGATGGTCTCTCTAATTGCCAAGTCAAGGACTGCAACACACTTGTTTTTTTCCTTCAAGCAACTTTCTGTTCACTGCCAACCTTCAGGGTTGCCAGAATGCGACTTCCTTGTCATAACCAAATTATTTACGACTATGTCCAGTTCTCGTATTATAAAGACTTTCAAGCTATCAACTCAGAGTTCCATTATGAAGCTATCTATATTAAGGGAATTGCCTAGCGGGCAATAACCCTTTTGTTATCAGATTTTCATTGTTTTCTCAATTTCTTGAACACTAACATCATCCTGGCCACCTAAATAATATTTCCACAGTTGATGCAAGGTAATCCGGAGTCAATTGCATTCGCATCTTGGATAATCGGTGAAAGTCTCCCGTAAAGGCAGAGAGGAAACTAGGCAGATGTACACACCATGACAGACGCAGTGTGGTCATTACTACAGTGTAAGAACACATCTCATCTTTTCCATTTAATCCTTCCCAGGTCAGCCCTCATCCTTGTCTCCTTATAATTACCTATCTTAGTGTATGAAGAGGAAGTTAAGCACTCGAGGATCTCCATCTCTTGACCTTTCTTTATTGTAAAAACCAACTTTTTAAACTTCTCTCTGCTGTCCACGTTCATAGACTCATGATTTGGTTCATTCCATTCGTCCACTGCTCTTATACAGTAAAAGCACTTGACATCTTTTGTAAAACGTGTCTTCCTTCATTTTATGTCGTGGCTTCTATTCATTATATCTGGCATCTTTCACAGAACTGTTTACTGTCTGGGGTTTAGAAACGTAAAAATGATTATCAAGTCACTTCTCACTCTAATCTTCCATGGTGAAAAACTTCAAGGACTTGAACTCTTCCTCTGTAACTCAGATCTCTTCTTTCTAGTACCATCTCTGTTGTCTTCCTATGGATCTTCTATATTAGTTCTTCGTGATTCTTTAAGTACAGTGAAAAGCGTGTCCTAACTTTGGCCTACTGTACAGTGTGAATAGCTTGTCGATTGTTTCCTTATTCATGTGCTTGACAATAGTCTTATTATTCACCGACAAACTTCGTTTTCTTTACCATTTCCAGGAGATGGGAATATTGCGACAGTTTGAAGACGATGTCAACTTTCACGTCTCTCCCGCACACAGACTCTCTCAGGTTATTTCCCTCTCAATTATCGATACTCGCATCTCTCTGTGCCTATAGTGATTCGGTTGGTGACGATGTTACATAGAGTTTTGATTCATTTATTCCCTTGTCTATCTTGATAGTGAAGGGTTTAGTCTGAACGTCTTTCTTTGCTTCATTAGGCCACGCGACTTCGAAGGAGTGAGTTGGTCTGTTTTGCTCTCTGTGTCTTGTTTTATGAACCTGACCTTCCCATCGGTGAACCTCAGACCATTATTCAGACGCCATTTTTCTTGTTTACCCGCCACCTTGTGAACGGCAGGCCAAACAAAAGTAACCATGGTTTCCGGCTGTTTCTCAGAAAGAGAGAGAGAGAGAGAGAGAGAGAGAGAGAGAGAGAGAGAGAGAGAGAGAGAGAGAGAGAGAGAGAGAGAGAGATGAGTGCCATACCCTTAAGTAAACCACAAGGAAATATCCCTGGGCGCTTCCTTTGTTGGTTCAGTGGGTCATCCCATTAAGGGTTCCATTGGAGACAGGAGAGAGAGAGAGAGAGAGAGAGAGAGAGAGAGAGAGAGAGAGAGAGAGAGAGAGAGAGAGAGTTATACAGTATAAACTATTACCTGTCAGTACCTTTTCTACTGAATTCAAAAACCATACTCTTCCTGTAGGTTCGGGTGCCATTTCTGTGAGGCATTAAATCCCGGCTGGGGATGTGAGCCTTGTCGGAACGTCTTGCATACGTTTAAAGCTTCCTTGCGAACCCAAGCGTCATTTCCCCTATAATCCTCAGGGCTCTGTAACATCCCATGTCCTTCTATATTGCTGTTTAATGTCTGTGTCAACACACGTCCCAGCTTCCCCGAGTGTGCCTCCTATACGCGTATAGTCATTATCTAATCTGTTTATCTTATACGAGACGCGTGTTACGCTAGTCCCATTTGAGCCTTTGACTGTGTTTCCTGAGATCTACCTGATGCTCCAGCATTACTGTGTTGTAAACATTCGGCCCCCTAGCGGATGGTTATAGCACTGGCAATACTCCCGGCCATTGGATCGGAATCCCTTTGATAAATGATTCCATCCTGCAAGACTTGTTCTTGGAAGGGAGGAGATGTTGCGAAGGTTAGGCAACACCAGAGTTAACAATGTTTGGATAAGTCGCTGACATAGTAATGAGAGGGGCTCTAGTGGTTGCTGGGCAACGTTCCTCCTACCAGCGAATATCTGGGTCGTTTTAACACACCTGACTCTCATGTACACTTGAGGTTGGCTGAAACGTACGTGTGTATGTTTCTCGGATAACATTGCTGTTACCCGAGTGAAGCAAGTCAAGAAAATGTAGAAATGTGTTCCGGTTGAGACGATCACCCTTTCTGAAGTGGTTACATTCATGTATAAACCAGGTATCAATTATGAATGCATAAAGGCAGGACTCTTCTCTTTAAATAAAACGGAGAGAGAGAAAAAAATAGATTTCACCAACTGTTCTCTCACCCGCTCCCTCTCCTGTCGCCCTCCTCATATCACGCTTGTAATCATTGTCCCGATTCTTTTTTTTTCTAGCACACACGTGAGTCACTTGGCCATTTGTATATGCTGACACTCTTCTGATGTTCCCCTTCTACCATTAGCCTGCCTCAGTGGTCCCGTTCATTTCACCCTGTTGCTGTACCCATGTTATTTTCTCATATGTCTCACCCTTTTACCCCTGATTGCCTTACATCCCTGCCATTATCATTCTCATTTCATCTCCCCTTTCTTCCCACGTAGTCCTTCACCTTTTCTCGTGTCACATCTTATCACCCGTACTCATATCTCAGACTTCTTAACCTATGTCCTCACCCTAACTGGAGGTCCCCACAAACTAGTGCTTAGAAACATCTTTGATGATATTTTTTGTTGATATTTGGCAGCCATGTTATGGGGGTATGACAGATTTTGTTGACATTTGGCAGCCATGTTATGGGGGCATGACAGATTTTGCTGGGGTGGAGGAGGTCTGGTGTCAGAACACGGCCACAGAGATGATTGTTGTACATAATCAGAGAATCAAAGTGAGATCACAAATCAGTATACTTAAAGGATCATTTTATCGACAATCAACAGCAAATTCACGAAGACAAAAACGAAAATGACAGACTTGAATTGACAGTTCGCTTTAGGTTTTATTAAGTAACAATCAGTTGACCATACACCATCAAAAGCACATGCAAAACAATGTTCATAAACGTTGCTTTATCATTCAAAATGTTCATATGTAACGGAGTATTATTTCACACACACACACACACACACACACACACACACACACATATTGCACATAATATATTTCAAGTGCCACAGAAACTTAGTTCTGCATACTACTAAATACAGAAGAAAGATAAAAATCAGCAAGGATTCACTGCAACTGACCATAAGTTATCTAATTATACCTTAACACATGCACTTCTCATTTGTAAACAAAGTTAAACTCAGTACTGATGATGATATCTTCACAACTGAAATTTCGATGTAAAACACAGCAATAACTTATTCAACCATGTCCCTCCTGTGTAAGCAACAGAGAGGATATATATACGAGGTATGTGGCATCTTAAGATTTTCATTGGACTCACAGGAAAATGGTACGGAAAACTGCTTCTGTAATAACTATAGTCACAATGCAAACTGAAGTTCTGTTTGTATTGCTCGAGGGAGAAGAAGATGGGACGACCTTTAGTGGGTATGATGCGGTGCCTTCACGTGTGTAGTCAGATGAAAACAAAGAACAGGGAGATGATAAGGCTGTTCACTTTTATAGTTGGGTCTGTTAACTCCGATGGTTTGTGCCGAGACCAACATAGAAAGCTCGTGTAATAGCATTTACGGGTCATATGTTGATTCAATGTCTTGGAAAACCACTGCACTGTCAGGCATTTAGGGACAGTATTATTCATATTATCTAGGTGTGCTTTCAAACATCTTGGAAGAAACTCTCATCGTAGATCAGTCAGTGTCAAACTTTTCTGGGGAGAAGGTTACTTTCTGGGGAATGTTTGACATCCGTATTCACGATGTTTTACATTTCTTTAATAGAAAAGTAAAAAAAGAAAAAAAAAATATTGAGGGGCCTGGAGCAGAGCAAATTGGCTTTTCTACTGTTACCCTCTCGAAGTCTTGCGACGTGAGGCTATCGTAATACATATATTCTAAAAGGGCTCTTTAAACTCTCCTGAACTGCTTTGGTTGCTGCCAACAGGCCATTCACTTCGAGCAAATGATACGTACCATGTGAGGTTGACATCCACTTCAAAGTTGACTTATATGCAGGAAAAAGACTGAATTCTTACTGTAATATGAGGTGGTTTTTCCATGGTCTGTTTGGACCACAGTTGTCCAGACTGTAAAACAGAGATGGTATAGCTCCACTTGAGGCGGTAATGTAAGTCTAATGAATGTCCTCTGATTTAGTCAAGGTTTAAAAAGACAAAAGACAAAAAAAAAAATTGCAGCCTGCTATCCTTTTTTACCCCAGTTCATAGAGAGGATGGTCGCTACACCATGTAATATAATTATGATATGCTGCAGTATTCCAATGATAGGTACCTGGTGCTAAAATCATGTCATCGGGAATTATTTCGAACTCTTTCTTCCTTCTCAGAAGACCATCCCCGTCAGACATGACGAGGGGAAACTTGAGAGAGAGACTCTTGAAAATGAAAAAGACCCTGTCCAGCTCATGGCATAAGACCTCGAGGAACATTCCTCATCACTCGTCTGTCAAGAACAGCAGCTTCTTTTCTTCTTCAACTCTGCTTCAGGCTTTCATGGCCGTACCTTTATTCAAGTGTAAAAAAGGATATAATACCATCGTGATCGGATTGCTTCGGGGGGCGTTTGGGAGGATCCTCTTATAAATTCGTGTAATAAAGAACTCTTCCGCCTGCAAGCTTCCTTGCTACGATCACTCCTTGAGCTTCTTTTTGCCAATTTGATCACTAATGGCCTTCTACGTCCTTGACATAGTGATTTCCAGCGTTCTCAGTACAATTCTCTTGCTCACCAAAAATCGCAAGACCAGGTTTAGTTGTATGGTACACAATTTCTGAAAGGATACTGTTGGTTATGGATGATTTACTTACCTTATTTTATGAGAGAAAAAAATAAATGATGAGTTGGTTAGTTTTCAGCTTTCCTCCAAGAATCTCACTTCGTTCCCCGGGAGACAAGACGTTCAAGAGGAAGACCAGAATGTACATGTGATACTTATACACCCCATTAGGTCTTTTTTTAATGAATCTATGAAAACGAGACGCCGAACACAAGAATACTTTGAACAGCTCGTTGCAATCAGCCACTCCTAATAACAGTCAAGCAACAAGTAGATACAGTACAACTCAGGCAAACTCATTCTCCTACCATGGAAAATATACTTCATGAGAACGAGGAATAAAAAAAGAGAAAGAAATACGATAGGTTGATGTAATTGACAAAGAAACCTGATGGTAGATCCACTGTTGGTCAGATCACTTGAGATCATCACGGTCAGTTCAACCCTGGAATAGAT
Source organism: Panulirus ornatus (assembly GCF_036320965.1). Classification (NCBI taxonomy): domain Eukaryota; kingdom Metazoa; phylum Arthropoda; class Malacostraca; order Decapoda; family Palinuridae; genus Panulirus; species Panulirus ornatus. The sequence goes on along the minus strand of NC_092231.1, from coordinate 13,946,551 downwards.
AATATGAATCTAAATGAACGATTTCTTGCAGAGGAGGAACTACCTAAGTGAGAGACATTATAGTTTAAAGGGAGAGAAGATCATACGTAAAGAACCTCGTAGATTTCTATGATAGAATGAGCTCCGCTTTTGGTAAATTAGAAGGCTGTTTGGACTGTCTGTATCCATAATTCTAGAAAGCATTTGACACTGTGTCACATATGAGGTTGGTAAAGAAGCACGATCTTCAGGCAGGAAGAAGAGGTAGTTCATGTCTAGCATGCTACATCTTCCACCACATTGAGTTGGTCCATCAGGTTCAGCAGAATGAGTACACATTTTCCACATTGCCTTGAACAACCACGCTCAACTATATGCCACATGTCCCTCAAACCTCCTCAGTACAGTGTACGCTCCGTCTTGCACATGACCACGACACACTGGCTCTGCATCACACTACACACTGAATCTTCTACATGACGATAATCCACCAGTACTTCATCTGCATTGCAACACTCAGTCAAGCCCTAAGACTTGTTACATCTCCCAGATTACAAGCTCTTCTATCTCCCATATTCTATGATCTACTAAGCCCAATAGGACACTATGCTGTTTTTCATCCTCATTATATTGTCTTACGAGACCACATATCACGCTCCATCAACCTCTCTACCACCTTTCATCGGTCTCAACGACATCTATCTTCTGCCATCTGAATCACCATGGTGCCCCATAGTCCACAATATACTACACGTTCCAACTCACAAATCCCGACGTCGAATGAAGGCCGCAACACACTGTGTGTTATATCTTCCACATCGACCATGTTCCACCAGGCTTTATCTTCCATCTTTCATACATATATTACTGTGGTCCACTGGATGCGACAACGCACAGCTGACTCCATCTCCTGCATTACACTAATCAACCAGGTCCCATTCACTTCAGAATTCCCGTCTCTGCTCTTTCCCCCATGTTGAATGGCACAGGATCTTGGAAATGATTGTTTTCAAGATTCACGCAAGAAGGAAATGGCTTTGTAACCATGGACAAAGAGGAGGATGACTTTGACTTTTATGTCATGATTTTGGCAAGCTAGGTTTACACGAAGGAAATATGAGTGACTTCGAGAAATGATTCTATATTCGTACGAACCTTTTTACTATGTAGGACTGAGACTTGGGTGAAGTTAAGGAGGAAATTGTTGCTGTTTGGAAGCAGGAAGCATCGTCTGAGCCTTGGCAGAAGTCACTTTTTAGATATAGGATCAAATTCTTTGCACTCTCATGGGATAACGGGTTTTGTATGCGCACACACACACACACACACACACACACACACACACACACACACACACACACACACACATGCACAAGTGGTCCAAAACGTAATGGAAAACATAATCAGAAAGCAAATGGAAGCCTTCCTGCTGAGGAAAAATGATATAAAGTGACAACACAAATTCAGGGAAAGGAAGTCATGTTTAACCAACCAGTAAAGACTAGGTGAAGAGGAGATGACGTGGGTGTTTTGAGGGACATCTGAATGCGTCTGATGATAAGGTGGGAGAAGAAGGGCGTTTTGAACGTGGTAGTATGCAGCGTGAGTCATAGAAAATGGTTTGGTGAAAAGAAAAGAGGTGGTGAAAGCCTAGCCATGATAAAGTGAGGCAAAGGGACTGGAATGGATGGAATTGCAGTCGCGTTTCTTAAGAAAGAATACCTCACATCCCTCCAGTTATACCTTCAACTACATTAGAATCACAATAACCCGATCTTTTATGTCACAACTCTTGACATGCGCACTCAGCCCCTTCCAAGACACTCTTCTCTCTTCGTTAGTCTCATCGTAGCCAGCATAAGCACTGACAATCACCCATCTCTCGCAAAGCCACTCTTATTCCTACCCACAACATCAGCCTGGAGCATGATCACTTCCATACATTCCTTCACATATTCCTCCTTTAGTAGTCGTGCTGCTCCTCTTAGCTCCCGTCCTTACATTAACCCCTGAATTTACTCTTAAGATATTCTCAAATCATTTCTCCCCTTTTCCCTTGAGCTTTACTTCACTCAACGCTAGATCATCCAGGTTCCTTTACTCAACCATACTGTATATCCGTCCTTTCTTCTTGGTAACATTTACACACACTTAAACAGCCCTAAGCCTGAACATTCGAGGAGGATAGGTGCTTTTCGATTGGCTCCTTCTGTTCTGACTTGTAGACATCAAAATACAAAAAGAGGAGGATTTCAGGACCCTTCTTCCGTCTCCTTAGTTGCCCAGACATCATATATATATATATATATATATATATATATATATATATATATATATATATATATATATATATATATTTTTTTTTTTTTTTTCTTTTTTTTTCTTTTAAACTATTCGCCATTTCCCGCGTTAGCGAGGTAGCGTTAAGAACAGAGGACTGGGCCTTTTTTGGAATATCCTCACCTGGCCCCCTCTGTTCCTTCTTTTGGAAAATTAAAAAAAAAACGAGAGGGGAGGATTTCCAGCCCCCCGCTCCCTCCCCTTTTAGTCGCCTTCTACGACACGCAGGGAATACGTGGGAAGTATTCTTAATCCCCTATCCCCAGGGATATATATATATATATATATATATATATATATATATATATATATATATATATATATATATATATATATATACTAAGGTAAATTGTAAGGAAGATAAATGATAAAAGGAGACTAAGAAAGAAGAACTGCAGAGAAAAGACGAGGTAAGATGATATGTGCTGATAATCAGTAACAGATGTGTTTCTCCCAGTAAAGACTATCATGAGATCTCTGTAGCAACTTTCTTTCCTTCATACATAACTGAAATAACTGCACCTATTTTCACTCGGAGCGCTGAGTGCACCCGTCCGTTAGACAACAATTGTCTACAGGTACTTATCCTCAACTTCAGACAAAAGAGGTCTCTTTTGATCCTGAAGTTCTGTACGATCTAGCGCCTGGGAATAATGATAAAAAAGACAGGAAAAAGAAAAGAAGAGAACGAGACACCATGGCTGAGTCAGCGTGAAAACATGTCCAAGGAAGAGAGTATCGGATGAGAGTTTCAGGAAGGAGACGTCAGTTTTCCACGGGAGGAGGAATTGCTATTGAAGAAACGCTGAAGATCGAGACAATGCAAGGGACCTGAGCAAAGGTGCGGCGCAAAAACGGGGAGTGTTGAAAGCGAAGAGTTGTACCGCGCGAACAACAACATCCAGTTTAGTGGGAAAATATATATATATACCGCTTGAGACTATGGCACGTAAGGGGGAAGAAAATCTTGAGAGGTAGATATGATATTACCCGTAGATAGACGATCGATTCAAAGCAGTCTGAAGTGTTACTGGCGAATAGACGACCATATCGATACAAAATAACATCATTACATGGAAATCGCTGGAGACACACCTCCTCCAGCGCCTGTCTGATCAGGTTCCCCAGCACCGTAACAATTTCGTCCCAGCAGTTATCTATGCCCTGAAGTCAGAGTCACAGGAAATCAAACTGATTTCTCAAACATGTGCGATTTTGTCGAAAATCGTTCTAGAATCGTTTAAGTAATGATCCTATAAATGCTTTATAACTGCCCCCTAACTGTCCCCGAGTGATGGTTTGCTTAAGTTACTCCAGCGACATCTTCAGCACCATCTCAAGTGAAGACGGCAGAAAGATGAGATAGTTAAGCACCAGAACTGCTTTCTTTTTCAGTAAGTCGTTTGCCACGGAAAACTGGACTGGAAGGATTGGAAATGAACCAACGTAACGTTACACCAATATTCATAAGAGGTAATCAGTTCCTGCCCGGAATTATCGTCCAGCCATCTGAACGTTTATAACTAGTAAACTGGGAAAAAAGGCTCTTCCTACCCTTAAATACTGAGGAAGAAGGAAGGGCCTACTGAGTGAATTGCCCTGCTTCTAAAGTCTTAAAAGATGCTTTGAGCATCAGTCATATTGATAATATACTACACTTTAAAGATAACAACAAATTTGCAGATGATGATACGGTGGGAAATAGAACACAACAGAAATTGAACGTCTAAACCTTCAACCTGAGAGAAGCAATCAGACGGACTCAGTTCGAAGGTGGTGTATGTATTTTGATATCGAAAATTCCTAAGTTATACATATCGGCAGTAAAGACGAGAAGGCAAGTTACAATGTGAATTGTGTTAAGCTATGGTGTGGTGATGGAGACAAGACCTTGAGAACAGATTAGTAACTATACGGGCATAGTGAAGATGTGGGTGTTGTGAAGAATAGAGTCATGGCCGTCGTAATGTTCGAGGTCCCTTAACCGAGCTTAGTAAATTAATAGTCTGCAGTGCGATTTATGAAGCCACCCTGGGGCACACACCGGTGAGAAGGTAACTCATCATGACTGAGCAATTAGTCTCTAAACCTTGGAAACGTGACTGTCTTTTCACAAGACTAGGTTAGATGTACTCTCACTTATGATAAGAATTTTCAAAGCTACGTTAGTGAATCTAACCACAGTAATTCTTGCCCTCCTTGTAGTATATCATGTCAAGATTCGTAAGATGTAAAACAATCCATTTACTTTGTCAAACACTTCCAAATCCCATAAAACAATCCATTTATTTTGTCAAACACTTCCAAATCCCATAAAACAATCCATTTACTTTGTCAGACACTTCCAAATCCCATAAAACACCAAACCAAAAACGAATGTAACCGCTCTTGATCTAGTTCTTTTTCTTCATGTCGTCTGCATAAGCACTCTGCATCAGCTATAACACTCAAGTTATTAAACACCACACTTCATGAAAACAAAAAAGATACGGTACTTGCAAAAATTAGTTTGGGACATTTTCCTGAAAGCTGTAAGGGAGCATGGGCAATGAATGCCCAAACCAAAACCATATCGTTAATGTTATATTATCATTACTACTACTACTACTACTACTAATGAGACGAAGGGTATTCGAGTACATAGTATTCGAATGGTCATTTTCCTATTAGGGGCGATCATAGCCTAGCGGTAGCGCTCCCGCTTGTTGCACAGGGGTCCCGGGTTCGATCCTGGCTGTTGGAGGTTTGTATGATATATATATATATATATATATATATATATAGCGTAAGCCAGGTACTTACATTATCGTCCTACCCATGGAGGAGGATGAACAGCTAAGTTGACTGCTGACCTGATGCCGCGACCTGAAACCGAACCTATAAGGCCGGCTTCGACCCAGGGCGGCCCGTGAATGAGTCATGGTCAGCAACGGTATGTAATTGCTACCCACCACAGAGCTTTCTGTTCTCTCTTATCTAAACCAAAACATTTCAGCTTATTGACCAGATAATGATTCTAAGACCTATCGTTTTTTTCTTCTTCTTGGAATATAGAGTCAAATATTTCCATTTGAAGATATCTTTCATCGTCTGATGATAAAACATTTCATCGTGGACGGATGGTTCAACCAATATTCCATTCTGTAAATAAACTCTGATCGATGACATGTCAAAATCTGTCTCGCTCTTTTTTACTTGGAAGTAAACTTAGTGTTATCGCCCCGTTTCCCCCGGCGTATGTTTACATAGCTTTTTTTTTTTGTTTTACACGTGCCTCTGGATATTTCATTTACAAATGTCGCCGAGCAAGAAGGATCACCCTACAAAGAGAGAGAGAGAGAGAGAGAGAGAGAGAGAGAGAGAGAGAGAGAGAGAGAGAGAGAGAGAGAGAGAGAGAGAATGCGCATTTCGTTCCACATGTTGAATGTTCGCAATGTTGTATTCTTGTTTCTAACACTTTTGGGTATTTTTCACAGAGTTGATATGCAGGAACATACATTGTCTAATAAGCGTGAACTCTTGAATTAAAGTGGATTACGTCATTGAATATACAGACATAACAACACTATCTCAACTGATATGACATAAACTTGGCTAAAGAAAAATAAAAATAAAGTGAAAGATGAAGTAAACTTCGAAAAATCTGAACCGTTCATAGTAAATAAGAGGAAAGTCAAACAAGATAGTGTGGCAATATATACATGTCCATAATAGAAGGAAAACAGGAAAAAGAGATGAGTCAATAATCATTTTCTTATCTTTTCTATTATACTTTGTCGGTGTTTCCCGCGTCAGCGAGGTAGCGAAAGGAAACAGACGAAAGAATGGCCAAACCCACCCACATATACATGTATATACACGCACATACACATACCTTTACATTTCAACGTATACGTACATATACATACACAGACACGAACTAATTACAGTGAGCACCACAGCATCGAACACGATAAACTTGGTGTTATACAGAACATCAAAAACCAACACTAAATGACTTTATGATAATTTAAATGAAAATTGAAGATATTTTGAAGGAAAGATGGAAACCTGACCTGATAATGACATAGGCTGGTGACTTTAATCTCCATATTAATGAACGGCAGGTCAGTGGAGTACATGAATGCAAACACACTTACAAAGGAAAGAATAATGGATCACCAGATGAAAGGGAATTGTTCCAAGAACTGAGCAATTCATGTGAATCATTGAACCTTTTTCAGGTACGCCACAGCCCGACAAGAGGAAGTGATACGAAGGTTCTGATACCTTACAGACGATATGCAATCTCCAGAAATAAATGTAGATGATAAGAGTCTATAAATCATAATGTCATAGAAATTACGACTGATTATAGAATGGAAACGAATGAATGTGAACATGATAAAGCAACAGAGGGTGACAGTGAGTTGAATGATATACATGTTCACTTTGATCAAACAAACTGGAAAAAGGGTAATTGAAAGGATGAGAAACGAGGTCAAACACTTACTAAAGTAGATACTAAGCAAAACGAAAACAGGTACGAAATGGAAAATACCCAAGGAAAGAAAGCTGTGGAGGAATGGAAGGATGATATGATAAAAGAAGAAAATGATTGCCACGAAGCAAGTACGTAGGAAAGAATTTTATGGGAGAATAAAGAATGTACGTTTATGAATAATGAAACCCCACAGATGGGGAGGAAAAAGTGAAGAAAAGGATATATAGAACATGGAATGAAATTCAACGTTATTACTCACAGACGTGAACGAAGCCGAGAGAGAGAGAGAGAGAGAGAGAGAGAGAGAGAGAGAGAGAGAGAGAGAGAGAGAGAGAGAGAGAGATTGAAGCTTTTTAGGAGAGGTGCAAACTGCCGGCTGAACATTATAGATTAGTCCTCAGCTGAAAATCTAAGTTGAAATTGAAAAGCTGTACTATTTAGCCATCATCATGAAAATGTACTCATATATAATGAAATCCCCGAAGATGATGATATAAACAGAGCGACTAATCACCTGTGGCAAAATTCAACTCCAGGACCAGATGGAATCCAAGCAATATTCTTACAAACAAACAAACAAACAAAAACGGCAATTGCGAAGCAAATGATGTCGTCATTAAGGAAAAGTCTAGACGAAACCAATTTCACAAGGTCGTTGTCATTAGGAAACACATGAGAAAATTGAAATAAAAAATTTCACACGCTTCATTGTCCACGAAAAGAAATAGACGTCACAATATCTCTCTTTTTTAGGAGGTTCTAAGACCACGCAGCAATAATTGTATGTATATATAATGCAATTCATTAGCCCGGTGATCCCTGCCTGCTCTGAATTCAAGTGGTGGAGGCACAGAAGCAACTAGTTTCTGGGAGCAGAAATCGATGTATTGTCTACGGAGGAGAGAAAGGGAACGAGTATTGAGGCATGGGGACAGTGTCCACAACCCTGGTGACTCCTACGCATCCGGGGTTTCGGGGTCTCGTTGTGCTTCACGCTGGCTTCAAACGTAATGTTCATTTTCTTTCGATAAAATCAATTCCATATAAGAAAGAAAGATCTTTCTTTAATCAAAATATTACCGAAATGATAATCTAAAGTTTCTTTTGAATAAATATTTCATAGAAAAGCGCATATTTCTATATGAATTAACAATGTGATAAATATTCTTTTAGATTCCATTCGTAAGAATGTGGAACTTCGGCATGATCTATAGAAAACGTAACTGTTCAACTATTATGGCGTATAAGTTTCATCGGACTTAAAATATAAACAAAGAGATGGGAAATCAAGAACACCGAGGTCTCGAAGTCTCGTTCAGTGATTCACCACACGCAACAAAGTCACCTATAACTTCGACGAGAAATTACTTACCTCAACAAGGTCGTCTGCTATCCTCGGTATGACATATAGATCCAACGGGATAACACTATTACTTTTGGCCTCCTTTTGCTGCCTGTGTTGCTGAACGCTCGTGATCTTCATGGCGTTAACAATTATCTACACTTTCTGTCTAACGTCTGACATCATAAGGATTGAAATCATTTGTTCTTATGTTCACTGGTGTATTAACAGTTCTCACAACGTAACACGGAGTTTACACTGTCTGAAAACGGTCTAAAAACAATAATACAAACACGGACACACTAGCTACATCCATACGACGCTAGCGTTCCGAATAAACTGAACCAAAGCTGGGCACTGTGGGCCAAAGAGGATGTTTTATTTAAGAAGTACAACCATCCCAGATTATCATTATTCTTCGAGTTGTCACCACAAGCTGCCACTAACGCCATCTTAACGGGTAAGCTAGTCACTTACAAGAGAAAACGTGTAGAGAACAGTTAGGGTAAACTGAAATAACTCAAGAGTGAGCTAGGACATGATTGATGAGTATTTATGCTCATGGTGAGCATTATAGACTTTTCTCTCTCTAATCACTATATGTAGAAATAGGCATGAATTTCCTAATGTTTATTAAAACCCTGAACAAAATATACATTGCATAGGAAAGGACCTAAAAAAAATATCAAACATGGAACAGATAATATGAAACTAGATGGATGATCTACGTGAAATCACGAGAAAATAACAAATTAGTTTCCAGCAGGAGAGGTGTACCAAGCAGTTTCCAGGAGGCAAGTGCTAAGGGGCACCACTTACCTCTGATTACTTTTGCATGCCCGCACAGACCAGATTCCCAGAGGAGAGAGGAGGAGGAAGAGCATTCCCAGACAGCTTCATGGCAGGGTACGCATACGACTTTCTCGGGCTATCCTGGATAGGACTAGATAGAAAGGTAGACGGAAGGGAGAAGAGAAGGAATAAGAAAAAGGGAAAAGAGAAACAGGGTTAGGAAGGGGTAAAACGAACTCCTCCTCGTCAGCCAAAAGGGAAGCACAACATTATTTGAAATTCACAAACAGGGATGATCGAATCTAACTCTTGGCATGTCATTCTCCTTCTCTACCACTCATTGGTGTGTCCCCATCTTGTGTTCAGTTTTGGCCACCCTACTCGACAAGAGATAGACTTAGATTAGAGACGGTACAGCGCTGAGGTACTAAGATGGTTCCCGGACTGGGAAATATGTCATGTGAAATCTAAGTAAACGACTTGAATCTATTTAGCTTAACGAGAGAAGAGAAGATCCAAAAGAAAAGAGATAATCACAAATAGATATTCAAAATTATCAAAGGTTTTGATAATCTTGATCTAACAAGATACTTAAGGCTTGAATCGTCTGATTTCATGCGTTGTAGTGGATACAAAATCGTGAGCCAGCGTTTTACTTCGTATGAGGTGACGCAATTTTTCTATTAACAGAATTGCTAACATATAGAACGATTTACCAAACAAAGAACTGCAGCTATATAACCTATAAAGAAGAAAAGAAAGACGTATGATAATCTAAGCATAGAAAGAAACTGAAGATAAAAAAAAAGTGTCAAACCTGAAAACCTTCGAACAAACAAGATAAATTGTCATTAAGTCCTCAAAAAATGCCATGGAACTTACAGAAAATAAATCAGACAAAAAATGCAGCCAAACCACGAAGCTAGAAACACTATTCACTGTACTGCCAGGAGAAGAAACATGAGACATGCATGGAACAAGTACAGAAGCATTTAAAAGAATACTTGACATATAGTTGTAATCAGGCGCAGATGAACCAAGAACAGATATTAATGCAATGCATGGAGTGAACACTCATATTCATTCAGCAAGTCGCTCGGTGTAATCGCGGTACTCCTGCAAATATGGACAGAATATTGTCTAGATATGGCTAAGATCTTGCTGTATACGTGTTCGAAGGTACTCTGTCTATCTGTCTGTCTGTCTCTCTCTCTCTCTCTCTCTCTCTCTCTCTCTCTCTCTCTCTCTCTCTGTCACTCATCTTTGTGATAATTCAAGACAGGGAAGAGAGAGCATATGACAGTAACGACGTGCTCAGAGATACAGTGGCACTCCAGCTCACACTCAAGCTCAGATTACCTCGAAATTGATGTGACATAAGACGATAGCAGGTATCTGTATGGTCTACGTTTGAAAAAAAAAATATAGGTTTTGTATAGAGTAAGTGAAGAACAAGGACCGAGTCACAGAGAGAGGGAAATGTTCCGAGGAACACACACACACACACACACACACACACACACACACATATATATATATATATATATATATATATATATATATATATATATATATATATATATATATATATATATATATATATATCCTCAAAAGCGCTAAAGACCTGAAGAAAGCAGAAAAAATCAAAATTATAATATAGATCTTTTTTTAAAGTTGAAAACATGTCTTTTAGAAAGAGGAAGGTTATTTTTTGTTAGGGAAATCGTGAAAAAGGTAAAGAGTTCCAAAGGTAAGCGATCTAAGAAAATAAATAGACGTCACAACAGCCCACCTTTGTCCTACCAATGGGCACACAGGATACATGTAACACAAAAGACTTCGAAACAGAAGCGAAGAAAAATCTAAACAGACAAACGAAGAACGGACGGATGTTCTAAGGCACACTTTTTAAAAAGAGAAACAAGGTTGAGTTAACAGGAAAAAAAAGAGACCCAAAAGTAGTTAACTCAGCATATTTAACAGCTGTATTGTCGGTAGGGAAAAGTAAGGAAATGGTAGAACGACAGCTCTAACAGATATATATGCGATCTTTTAGAGTAATTTCTTACCAGAAGAAATTATATATTTGAATCATGAGATACTTTGATTTCTATCACTCTACAGTAATTTCGACCTGTTCACTTTACTCCCATTGAAAATAATCTTTTAGGATTCAGCGAGATTACCTATTCTGCAGCAGACTTTATATTAGTGTTTAACTCTGTATGCACTAAAGAATATGCCTAAATCCTCTCAAAATACCCAGCTTCCATTGTCAACATATCTGGCTTATGAATTCACCTGTATTATTTGAATTGTTGTTGTGTTGGACAAATATCGAAATCTCTCCATTCTTACAGGTGAACACAAGGGATTATCCTTTTAAATACCAAATTCCTCATGCAGAAACCTTTTAAAAGAGTGAGATCGTACCGCCCACAACATTGAAATAAACAGATTAGATAATAAAATCATGAGTAGTGACATGCACGTATAGTGTCATTGTATAAAGGCAAGGGGGATAAAGGTGAGTGTTTAAACTACCAAGGTATGAGTTTGTTGAGTATACCTGGTACGTGGTGCGGGAAGGTAGTGGCTGAGAGGGTGAGGGCATGCATAGATCATCAGACTGGGGAGGAGCAGAGTAGTTTCAGAAGTGGCAGAGGATCAGGTATTTGGTTGAAAGAATGCTTTAGAGAAACAGATGTGTTTGTATACGGCATTTATGGACCTGGGGAAAGCATATCATAGGATTGATAGAGATTCCTTGTGGAAGGTCCTAAGGATATACAGTGTGGGAGGAAAGCTGCTAGAAGCAGTGATAAGTTTTCATCAAGGGTGTTAAGACTTATGTACGAGATGAGAGGAAATTGAATAGTTTCAAGTAAAGTTAGTCTGCGGCAGGGGTAAGTGATGTCACCATGGTTGCTTAATTAGTTAGTGAACAGGATGGTGAGTGAGGAAAATGTGGTAAGTGTGAGAGTGTTTGAGAGAGGGGCGAGTACGCGGTCTTTAGAGGGTGAGAGAACCTGGGAAGTGAGTCATTTGTTGTTTGCAGATTCGAGCGAGAAACTGAAGAAGTCAATGACTGAGTTTGGAGGAGTGAATGAATAGAGAAAGTTGACAGTACATATGAATAAAAGCAAGGTTATTAGGTTCAGTAGGGTTGAGGGACAGGTTAGTTGGCTGTGTGGAGAAGGGTGGATGTGTTGGCAATGTAATGTTTGAGGACAATACGTGGTGTGAGGTGGTTTGATCGAATAAGTAATGAAAGGGTAAGAGAGATGTGTGGTAATAAAAAGTGTGTGGTTGAGAGAGCAGAAGAGGGTGTGTTGAAATGGTTTTGACGTATGGGGAGAATGAGTGAGGAAAGGTTGACAAAGAGGATACATGTGTCAGAGGTAGAGGGAACAAGGAAAACAGGGGGACTGAATTGGAGGTGGAAGGATGGAGTGGAAAAGAATTTGAGCGATCGGGAGCCTGAACATGCAGGAGGGTGAAAGGCGTGTATTGGATAGGGTGAATTGGAACGATGTGGTATACTGGGGTCGACGTTCTTTCAGTGGACTGAAACAAGGCACCTAAAGCGCCCGGGGTAGATCATTGAAAGGTCTGTAGAACCCGGTTCTGGATTGAGAGCTGTGGTTTCGAGCGTTGCACACGACAGCTAGAGAATGGATGTGAGGGGATCTATACGATTTCTAAACATGCTAATACACAGGGAGAACAGAGGGGTTAGATTCTCAGTCTACAGAGAGTCAATAAAACCCGATTTCATACACCTCTTATCGACGCTCAGTAAGAGGAGCAAAACATAGCAGTAATTGGAGTCTTTCTACGAGCGATCAGGATCTGCAGCAGGGAATGTTTAGAACACGAATTCGAATACACTACTGAGGTTTCCAGTAAACCAATATATCCAGAGGGACTCATACACATCATAAGAGAAAAGCAGCTGAGATAACAGGAAGGAGAAGGGATAAGAAAGCAGGTACTGAGAATACGAAACACTTGGCAGCCCCTCATTCTAGACTGTCAGAAGGATCGGACAGTGCCTAGCTTAAAATGAGCATAGGAGTAGCCACTGCATTAACAAGAACCAGAAAAATCGTCAAACAGGTACGAAAACGAGAGATAAAAGTATGGGGTAAAAGCAATCATCTACTCAGTCTACGAGAAAGGTGATAGTTCAGAATATATATATCAACAGCTCCAGATGATTACCATTACTACAATATATTAGAAAAATTTATGAACCGTTTTTGATCAAAGTCGTGGGAGTTCTTCTTGGTGGTTGGCAGAATGGCTTTCATGCAGACAATAGCATTAGACATTGTAATTTCTGTCTGAATGTGATACTCGAAAAGTCATAGAAATTGATATTGCTAGATATATCTATTATTTTTTCAGTGTCCATAAAAGCATTGACATGGTAATAAGACTCAAGCTTTGGCCACTTCTTAGAAAAGCTGAATGCAGTAAACTTAGAAAACAAATGAACATATTCTAGGAATCTATGAAACAAATTATGGGACCATGATGATAGTATGCAAGCAAAGACTTATGGTTTAATCAAACACGCTGTGTTGGGGATAGGAATGTCCTATCACTATTTCTATTAAACTGCTGATGGATCAGGTTCTGAAAACAGTGACAGATCATGATGATGAATTCAACTGGCAGACCTTGTGCCACAGATGCCTTTGAACATACAGACGATCTAGATATTGATGCAAATTCCGGGGAGAACCTTCAGAGAACGATATGTGCACAGGGCAACATTTAACCAAGAGTTCAGTTCAAAGGATATATTCATATCCTGCACTGCAATAGCCACTTAGTAACAGGCTGTCCAGCCACTGAAAATCTATGTTACCATGAATAAAGAACATCCCAGATTCCAAGTGAAGCCTATGATGTACGAGGTCACACAAGAGTCTCCCTATTCAATTATATAAAGGGTAATGGAGCTTTGTCCGTACAGATCCATCTTTCACCATTCTCTTTCAACGGAGTCAACTATGATATATATATCCAATGCAGGAAACTCAATGTAAAATTTTATTTCCCTCACATCCTACACGTTATACCACCAGTCATCGCTGGAAGCGTTAGTGCCAGATATCCTTGACTGGAATAGATGATTAAATGAAGACTTTCTATGACTGTTGGACTAAATGTTGAGTCTCTCGAAGTCCCCAAGCAATCTCACCTAAGTCTGGTAAGGGAGGCTTGATTAATCCTGTCTTTTACTGACCCGTATAGAGAAGCCACAGCCCGGGCTGAGAGAGCCTTGATAACCGACCTCTGGGCCCTGGAAACGGAAAACAGACTGATGATCGAACCTCAGCTGAAGGCAGGAAGCGAATGAGACCAGACGACTAGGATGGGTTCGTTAAGAAAATAGCGCAGTGGTTCTCTGATCACTTGCTCTCTGATGAATCTCATGTCCTTTTTGAAGACTGACGAAGTCATTTGCTTCATACTCTTTCCAGTGCGAGTTTTTCGTGTTTCCGTTTGGCATCATTTGGAAAACTCGAAAAACGGCGACCTATTCTGATTCCAGAGTCCAACGATCCCAAAATTAAGTCAGCAATATCATTAGACGTTATCTTAAGTCGTTACCATCACAAAGGTTCTCATGCGAAATGAAAGGGATGGTTTATCCAACGAGGAAGGAATCTATTAAGGAAGGAAGCGCGGCTCATGGTCTGGTTGAATGATAAGGCAAAGATCTAAATCTGCTTTGATCACACGGGAGCTTAAAATAAGACCGAGGGGATAATAGCCTGGTTTACATTTGCCAAAATGGGGATTACGGGCAAACATATTTGTTACAGCGATGACCATCTCGAAAATAGGAGAACTTAAGTCTTCCCTCATGAGTCAGCTTCTGGTGTATGGACGTGGAGCTAAACACGTCTCAAGGGGGTGTGGTGAAGGCTCACTTCAACATCCACATATGAATATAATTGCCAAAGTCCCTTTACTCGAAGGCTATTGAGTACGCTGATGTGCCAGTGTACCTAGTATAACATCTCAATGATGTTTCTTTAAATATTTTTTAACCGACTGTAGGTGAGTAGAACTTTCTGTTTACGTCCTGTATACCTTGTGTACTGGTGTATTTCTTCACCATTGTTAATGTATTGCCAGAGGAAAGAGCTGGGTTACCAGTGTAAAGGCTTCCCCATAGCCATTACTTTTAAAGCTAATTAGTTGCACGAGTTGCATGTGCGCGGGAGGTGACACACAGCGCGCCAAGCCCAAATCGACTGTCATCTTCATAGTCGGAGTAGTTGGGTGTGTATACGCGCGCGCATGTGTCCCTAGTACCATCAGTCAACATGGTAGAGCGTGTGTCAGTCATCATGTCAGATTGTTGCTCCTCCAACGCAGCTCTCTCTCTCTCTCTCTCTCTCTCTCTCTCTCTCTCTCTCTCTCTCTCTCTCTCTCAAGACATATAGCATGACTTACAAAATAAATGTGTTGCGGGTATGTTTACAAAACTTTTATGAAGTAAACCACAAACATCATGAAATGGTGTTATGAAACCTTGACAATTTGTTAACAAAAATGAAATTATAAACTTTTCAGGTAAAAACGTCATTTTCCTCGAAAGAAAAAGGGATCTATGTTCACCTGTATGAATAAGACATGAAATATACAAAAACTGAGTACAGTAATTGTTTGGGAAAGAAAATGAATGATAGGTAGACTTGATTTGTTAAAGCGCCAAACATGACTTACATGATTACTAATCATGTTTAACAAAAAAAAAAAAACATTTTTTCTTTCGGTTTCTCTGTAAGAGCGAGAGGCTCAAACACGGGATGAAATGATTACCGAGGAAAAGTGTTTTCTCTGTATTTCTGTAAATGTACAACATGGCTTAATCTTCAGTGCTCTTTGTAGTCAGCAATTTTCTGCTGCATTACAAAGGGACTATCTTACACTTTTCCCCACTAGATTTCTCCACACACACACACACACACACACACACACACACACACACACACACACACACACACACACACACGCTCTGTCCTAGATTCTTTGCCGTGTCTAGATCTACCTCCGTTTTCTCTCCGTGTGTCCTCAGTTTAGGGAATTCCATCATGTTGACAATTTCTGTTCCTTCACACAACATACAATTTGCCTGAGATTAGTGTTAGCCACATAGCTGTTGAACAAGGAGGGGTCTACACTATCGTAAATCACACCGGGACTTTAAATCTATTCCATAAAGTCTTCCCTTCGTAATATTTTACATTATCTCCTTTCCTTTCATTATTTCCTGAAGCTCTTTTCGTTTGTATCTCATTCAAAGTCTGGAAACAGACATTCTATCAAAGAATTCTGAACTGGTTTTAAGTTTAGGGCTCCCTCTCACTTTGTTTACATACTCATAGTGTCCAAAATGGTTTTGCCAGTGATATGGCAATCTTGCTTCACAAACACATGCATACTTCTGTATGATCATTGTCATCGGTATTATCATACTTCGCTCACGTAGATGATAGACTTCATATACATAACTGACGAAGTAAGGCTTTGCCTGCTGAGAGTAGATTCTTGCTTGGCAGTCTTTCTTTGGACTTCTTATACCTTACGTTTTTTTCATCGTTCGTCGTTGTTAAAGAAGGTAATGTTCCTGTCAGGCATGAGACTATAATCCTTTGAAATAATCGAGTAAGAAGTGGTTACATTCCAAAATATCAAAAAGCTAGTATTTTCATCACCATCACCTCCCATGAAATAGTTATCAACAAAGTGGATAATGTATGCAAGTTGATACTGAAACTTAAAACATTGCTGACCTGAACATGAGATCTTGCCAGTTAAGAAGCATTGATCTGGTACCTGAATGAGACCGCGAGATGGTAAGCCATAGATATTTGAACTTTACAGACTGGCACGTCTTTCACAGCAGCCTGGATGCCCAATATTGTTATGTTAAGTAACCAGTATGACAAATCGACATTCTGTGTGTTCTCCTTGATCAAGGACTCCGCCCGTAACTTCACATCCACCTTGAAAGACCCATTGTGTAAATGCTCTTTGAAACGACCTTTGATTTTCTTTCTGTCAATTACCATTGACACTCGGTGGAATTTCAAGGTTTTCAGTATGAACTAAGAAAGTGTTCCGTTAATCTCCAGTTATATATCCTAAAGAGCCCTTTGATTGGGTTTCTTTAGCTTCCAGGCTGCGTTACAATCAGTAGCAGGAATGGGATGATCTCTTTAGGAGGGGGACGTTGAGACTGGACTAACTTTCGTCAACTGGCGATGACGTAGCCTTACACCCTCGGTGTAACCACACAAACAGGTGGAGTCCAATAAC
Source organism: Panulirus ornatus (assembly GCF_036320965.1). Lineage (NCBI taxonomy): Eukaryota > Metazoa > Arthropoda > Malacostraca > Decapoda > Palinuridae > Panulirus > Panulirus ornatus. Next base: position 13,929,269 of record NC_092231.1, on the reverse strand, counting down.
ATCATAATGTACTATTACCAATGCAAACATTCAAACATCTTAGATACCTAGAATTTCATCTATAGTCATTATATATACTAAGATCTTAATCGGTACCTAAGTTAATTGCTGACCAGCCGATTTGAAGTTAACAGCTTTTCAGATAATGGTAGTGGATACACTGTGCTAACTCAATGTCATCTTGTCCACAGGGATCATGTCTAACAAGTGTGTGATGGCTGCTTATACTGCCATCTAGCAGGTCTTATAGAGTTCTCTCTCTCGTGGAATGGTACCAAAATCCACACCCTCTTTCCACGTCGAAGAACCTAAGTAGAGAATATCGTATGAGACTTCGATATTCAAGTCAGTATTAGATCCAGCAAGCCGGTGATGGATACGGGATTGCTCATGGAAGTCTAAAGGAAAGTAAAAAAACAGGCACAAACCCTCCTGGGGAATGAGTTGGTGTAAGCCATGCGCAAGGCACTGCTGGGTCATGAGAATTATTTTGAAAAGTTGACTGTGTATCAAAGGCTGATAAGCTAACTTTCAGGGACGTCATGCATACCAGGGATTCATTGATGAATACATCTCATAACACATTCTGATAGACGAATCTCTCTCTCTCTCTCTCTCTCTCTCTCTCTCTCTCTCTCTCTCTCTCTCTCTCTCTCTCTCTCTCTCTCTCTATTTTCACTGAGCTAGAACGAGAACACCCTCGAGACCCGACGTGCTGTGCAGGTGGTGTACTAAAACAGAATGTAAAAGTGGATCTCTTTCTTGCAGACCTTCAACACAATCGTACATTCTTTTCGTGCAAATGCGAGGGCATTGTTTGCGAGGCGGAGAGACAAAGGGTATATTTGTGTTGCTCGCAATAATCTTCAGGGAAACTTCTCCAAACACTTCGAGATCATCCGAGGTTAAAGTATTTTTTTTTTTTCCAGATGTTATTGTTTGCTTTAATTCTCGGAGGTTCTGGTTAGTGTATGGCTCCCTGGTTCTTCTTCTGGCACTGCCCTATGATGATTTGTATTTGGACATATACCTAGCATCGCTTGTTTGGCTGTTACTCATCGTCTCTCTCTCTCTCTCCCTCCCTCTCTCTCTCTCCCTCTCTCCCTCTCTCTTTCTCTGTTCATCATTCCATCTAGCATTCTGCATACTCACTTATATCTCTTTTTCTATTTCAATTCTTTCCCTCTTTGCTCAGAACCAATGTTTACGAAAGAGTCCTGGTGTTACCCACGACCTCTTTCTAAACGCTCTTGCTGCCTAGGGCTACACTACTTCCAGCAGCAGGGAAATGTGGACTCCTTTGGAGCGAGAAGTTCTCTGACAAGGAGAGATGGTAGGCGACATCAGGTAGAGACTGTCAGATGAAACCGGGATGATTGGTGTTATCGGAAATCCTACTGCTTAACTCTTACGGTCATGATGATGGCTTGCCTTACGAACGAACGGCCGCGGGTGGCGGGGTCGATGAAAATGTCTCAGTAACATTTGTTTCCCTCGGACGTCACCAAGAAGGCAGACAACTGACTATGTAAGTACCTGGCATACTATCACAGGTGATCACTGCTCGCCAGCGGAGGGAAAAGTTGATGATTCTACCCATTTTTTTTTGGAACGTGAGCTGTATTACGTAGCAAATCTATTGTACCTTACACGTATTCCTTTTTTTCCCTATATAGGAGAAAATAAGATATTTTCCTATATACGTGTACCGAAGATGATCGTCCCGTAAGAGCATCCCTTCAGGTTTTACTGAGAATGTGAGAATGTGTTATGAATATTACCCATTGGAGTTTGGATGATTACATCTGGAAAGGTGAGGTGTTATTGTACACCTGTAGTCTTCTCTAAATCGGCACTCAACAACAGCTTAGATACTTAACTATTTTCCATAATAAGGGGAAAAAATCTTTTTTTTTTTCTTCACGTTTAAGATACTTTACGAGGAACTGATATGGTGATATATGTACTCACCAGATCGGAGAATCGTTCTTCACAAGAGGCCATTACATTATATATCCTCTTTTTATATGTGAGAAATAAGTCTGCAAGCTCTCTCAGGTAGTATGACAGAGAGCAACACAAACGAAGCTCAAAATTCATGAAACTCTTATACACTCTACAAATCCTACTCCTCTTACCCTTGTCTATCCCGATCCCACTTAAGCCCCACATCATCTGCTTCCCTCCTGCTGCCAACTAACTACAACTTACCACACCCCCCTCACCTCCACATACCAAATGACAGTAACATTGCCATGCACTCCTTCCAGTATCATAATACCTTTTTCTGAATAAGTTACGCCAGCACAAGACCCCCAAGAACGAGAATTGGATTGCACTATCGAGACGCCAGGAAAGATATTCTGCCCCGGAGGCAACAGGTAGTGTTAACACCTGCTTCCAGGATAAAGTCTACCCTTTGGCGAAGCATGAACGATTCTATGAAATCCGCCAAGATGGTGGCGTTCTTGTAATGTAATGTAATATGTCCTAAAGATACACCACGGTAAAGATATGAAGCTTCGAATCCATCCTTGGCTTCAGGTGAACTAGCGCCAGCAACATCACAAAGTGTTGCTGGATTCTTCTGACGTTTTCATCCGTTTTCTGTGGGAGTCTCCAATCAAAGGCATGACATATATTCGCTTCTATCTTCTGCCATTATCCTCGCATCCTACATGAAAGAACTGCATTCACAAGTTCGTCAGTTCAGTCGTTTCGACTGATCAGTTTAGTCTCGCTAACGCCCAGGAAACAACGCAAGGAGGGTAGGATTCTCGGCGGGAAAATTCCTTTGTTTAGATTTAGACGTTTTATCGGCCTGTTTGGAATAAGTTGCCCATAAAGACCGTGGCTGTCGTGTATAAATTTGGTGGATTTGGGTCACCTCCATCAAGTGTTATTACCGAGCGGCGAAATATTCCTTGTGGAGGAGCTGCTGTGTTGGAAGTTCCGGTAAATTTGAGCTTTACATTGGTCGCGTTTTTTTTTTCTACTTCTTCCCGTTTTTAATTTTCTAATTAAGTGATTTTAGATTAATACTGAGTCTATTTCAAGTCAGATTTTTCCCATGATTAAACTGCATATATATATTTACAGCAAATGGCGTCCTAGCTACGTCTCTTAGTTGTGTATCAACTGACTGTTATATTTGTTTCTTGTATCTCCTCTGATGATGTGATTATTACACGAAAGTGCACTTGTAAACTTATCGTGTTTCATTTTCCCCGTGAACTCATAGGAATATTCTTGATCACGCGCCCAATTGTGATACTTTCAAATATATATATATATATATATATATATATATATATATATATATATATATATATATATATATATATATATATATGTTGTATGGTTGCGAGGCGTGGGCTATGGATAGAGTTGTGCGCAGGAGGATGGATGTGCTGGAAATGAGATGTTTAAGGACAATGTGTGGTGTGAGGTGGTTTGATCGAGTAAGTAATGTAAAGGTAAGAGAGATGTGTGGAAATAAAAGGAGCGTGGTTGAGAGAGCAGAAGAGGTTGTTTTGAAATGGTTTGGGCACATGGAGAGAGTGAGTGAGGAAAGATTGACCAAGAGGATATATGTGTAGGAGGAGGGAATGAGGAGAAGTGGGGGACCAAATTGGAGGTGGAAAGATGGAGTGAAAAAGATTTTGAGTGATCGGGGCCTGAACATGCAGGAGGGTGAAAGGCGGGCAAGGAATAGAGTGAATTGGATCGATGTGGTATACTGGGGTTGACGTGCTGTCAGTGGATTGAATCAGGGCATGTGAAGCGTCTGGGGTAAACCATGAAAAGTTGTGTGGGGCCTGGATGTGGAAAGGGAGCTGTGGTTTCGGGCATTATTGCATGACAGCTAGAGACTGAGTGTGAACGGATGGGGCCTTTGTTGTCTTTTCCTAGCGCTACCTTGCACACATGCGGGGGGAGGGGGATGGTATTCCATGTGTGGCGAGGTGGCGATGGGAATGAATAAAGGCAGACAGTGTGAATTGTGTGCACGGGTATATATGTATGTGTCTGTGTGTGTATATATATGTGTATATTGAGATGTATAGGTATGTATATTTGCGTGTGTGGACGTGTATGTATATACATGTGTATGGGGGTGGGTTGGGCCATTTCTTTCGTCTGTTTCCTTGCGCTACCTCGCAAACGCGGGAGACAGCGACAAAGCAAAATAAATAAAAAAAAAAAAATATATATATATATATATATATATATATATATATATATATATATATATATATATATATATATATATATATTATCCCTAGGGATAGGGGAGAAAGAATACTTCCCACGTATTCCCTGCGTGTCGTAGAAGGCGACTAAAAGGGAAGGGAGCGGGGGGCTGGAAATCCTCCCCTCTCAATTTTTTTTTTTTTTTTTTTTTTTTTTTAATTTTCCAAAAGAAGGAACAGAGAAGGGGGCCAGGTGAGGATATTCCCTCAATGGCCCAGTTCTCTGTTCTTAACGCTACCTCGCTAACGCGGGAAATGGCGAATAGTTTGAAAAAAAAAAAAAAAAATATATATATATATATATATATATATATATATATATATATATATATATATATATATATATATCCAGGTATGAAAGATCTTTCTTCTTATGCTGAAAAGGACATCTTTCTCTTTCCTGGTATCACCACCAGTGGACGAACTTCTGAGAAACTCAATAAAACAAGTCAGCTTAGTATTGTGCCCCATAATCATGCACAGAGATTATTTTCTTCACCTGCTACAAAAGATTTATTCTAAAAATATCTCTTTTTTTTCTTTTCTTTTCTCTCGTCCTTCTATCCTCTTACCAAGGGTTGTGTCGGCGGGAAATAAGTTGTTGCTGGCGCCCATCTTTCATAACCCCGGCGGAAAGTGGATGGCTGGAGAGAAAACCAGGTTAATGCTCCATGATATCCTTTTATACCCTCCTTTCTCTCTCTCTCTCTCTCTCTCTCTCTCTCTCTCTCTCTCTCTCTCTCTCTCTCTCTCTCTCCACTTGGCTTCCTTACCCACTGTTTTTGGTTTGCTTCCTCTGACGTTCTTCACCACCAAAGTGGTAAGATTTGAGAGGCGGACTAACTATCTAAGTTGCTCTTCAAACAGAATCTAGCTCGACCTCTTCACAATAGTCACATCCACCACAAGTAATCCTCTTTTGCCGAGCCCACTGCAAGTGATGGTGTTTTTTTTTCTCATAGCTAAACTAGCACAAGAAAGGACTTTATTGCATATCTTTATTGGGCTATGTTGTCATTTGATCAGAATTTCGTCTGGCTCAACAGTATGGAACATTCAATCCATATCACATCATGCAACTCATGCTGTACATGCGAGGCACAAGTGGCCTTTTATTATCTCTCTCTCTCTCTACACACACACACACATTCGTCGTGAGGCTCGGTTATCGCATTAGCGTGGATAGGTGATAGTGAGAGGTGATACACTCTTCATATCGTACGTGTTGACGCCTTTACCTTTCAAGCCTCCGATCTCCCTCGTCCCTACCACTTTTTCCCCGACCTGCTCACTCTCAGCGTCTTCCTCCATACCTCCTTCACTCCCTTCACCTTCTCCTCCTCCTACCTCGCCCGCCGACACCTCCTGACTCCTGAAAATACCAGCGCAGGTATCCAATATCCGAATTCTTTAGTCTGCCCCATTGATATGTAGTGTATCAATTTCCGACACATTCTCGTTTTCTTCCAGTAAAGTGTGTGTGTGTGTGTGTGTGTGTGTGTGTGTGTGTGTGTGTGTCTCTCCAAGGCCAACGTTCTCAAGGGCAAAGACTCGAGGTGTTTTCATGCGCTGGGACTCGACAACATCTGGAGACATAATAACCAATTTCACATGTCATTTGCTCTTGATGGTCACATATAGATCCTTACCTTAGGGCAAGATGAGATGGTAGAAAATGTTCCTATCTCATAAAATGAAATGATAAATATTCATCTCCTGACATGAGGGAGTTCAGACGAGGAATGCAAAACAGAACTGTCTTCGGCACATACAGAGTAAATATGTCTTTCCTCAGAAAGTACAGCAGATAGCGGATCTCAGTACAATAACGTTCTCAAGGGGGGAAAAAAAAACTTGAAGACATAAAGATGCCCATGCATACATGAATCACCCTAACTGGTGTGGAGGAATTGACAGTACTAACGTAGGCACAAATGCAATTAAATCACAAATCATCCATGATCATTTCATTATAATTAATAGTTATTATCATTATTATTATTATCATTGTCATTATCATTATTATTATGACTACTACTATTAGTATCGGCTCTTCAAAATTGTGTGGATGCTTATACTAATATTGACGTAGATTTACGAACCTGGTAGTTATTGTGATATAAAGCGAAAGAGCAAAACGACTTCATTACACTGGCCACAAAATGTATATAAAATGGGTGAACGGCAAACCTTATATATTTTTTTTTTTTTTAACCAGAGGGAAACGTGCCTTCCTCAATACCCGGCACAGACAGTCTGAGAGGACATCACGACTGTGAGTGTAAGAAACGAGACTATTGAGGTGATATGGAGTGGAAAATCGACCTAGATGAACCCCTTGACCACCAGAAGCTCTGTAGTTGCCAAATGACAGCTGAAAAAGTTATGAGAACACGAACAGTCCCGTTTCAGGGAAGTTCTAAAAGCAATGACGATCTCCTCCACACCTCTTCATCGTTTTTCCGCCTTGGCGACCTAGTATTAGGTACAGATGAGTGTGTCCTCGAAATAGGTATTCGTAGAACTGATATTAGTCAGCAATTGTCTGTAGATTCTGATTCAGTTGGCAGGTGCAACAAACAAGTCGGGTTAATACTAACAAGTCAGCTGATGAACAAGATGAATGACAGATGAAAAGTAAAAAGTTTAGAGTAGCTTCTTCCTTCAAAATACGACGTCATATGATCTGCTGTGAATCTAAAAAAACGTAAATATTCGAACCAAATCAAATCATGAATCGAACTGACATTGCAGATATAGAGTATGGGACACATGAATTAAATGAAATATTCTAAATCAAAAGAAAGACTACTTATTTATGTAGAGCGCTTCCACACACACACACACACACACACACAGTATATTCGACTGAATAAAGCAACGAGTTTTGATCATCAGGAAGGATAATGGTACAAAAGTGTAGGAGATTGGTATGTAACCTGAATCTTAAGCTAAATGAAAAAAGGTAGCATCTGTACTAACAAAAATGGACTTCACAACAGGATCAGAAATAATCACATAAGTCGATGTTTCTGAGAACAAAACATAAAGTAAATCTTTCTGAAGGTAAAGGAAAGAGTAACTATATCTCATATCTAAAGACATACTCTTCTTCTACTTGAACATCGGAAAAAAGAATGATGCGAAAAAGCAACAAACGTGTTTTTGAAAAGCATTAGGTTTCAGTACACAGACTGAATCAAAGGTTGAATACTTCACCTTCAGTTATGTAGTTTAACACGACTATGTAGTTTTTAGAAAAAAAAACACATATCTTTCTCAGGCATAATGTATTGTAAGGTAATGCTCATATGAGGAAAGACATAATGTTTTACAACCCTGACAAAAAATTTCTTTGAGAGATCGTGACAAAAAGAGGAAAAAAAAAAGAAATAAAGAGGAACTACGACAAAATTTGATCTCCCGTGATATTTACCAAGACCCAAAGGGAGATGAGCCTCATTCCCGTACGCTCAACTCAAACAGTTTTTATGTGACACGATCCCAAAGCATTTCAGATATCCAAAGGCTTCGAGGAAATGAGATTAAAAGTGCTACTTGAGATGGAAGCGTCTCAGGCATGTGGCAGCAAAGGTCGGGTTTAAAAATTCTCTGGAACTGCTGGAGGGAAGGAAGGAAGGAAGGAAAGAGGGTCCAATCTATGATAATCAGGTCTCCTGCGCAAGACAGGATATCCAGCACACTCTGAGTACACTGCAGTAAAGGTATCATTTTCTCCTCTTCAGCATCCGAATAAAATGACCCCCACCTGGATCGCTGGAAAGTCCTGTTAGATACATCTGTTGTTTTCCTGTTTTTCAACGTGTACTAGTGAAACATAAGTCCTACTCCTGAACTTTAGAGTAATATAACACCTCAGAATGATATCGATATATACAGCGTCACTCACCTGCTTCACAACAGTTTCGATTCAAATGCAACTCACTTTGAAAGAGAGAGAAGAATATTTATGCATGTGCAATTGACTCTTGAGATCCTAATTGCAAATTGCTCCTTTCAAACATGTTTAGAAAATGGATAAATTTTTCATTAACTTGGAAACACTATACAGCAAATGCTCGCTCGTGTGTGTGTGTGTGTGTGTGTGTGCATAGATACTGTTTTCAAATGACACCTTAGCTAAGTGCACGCAAAATAGACCTCAGCTTCGAGGTCATTCCTTCAGACGCGTGTGAATAGAAATAGCTGGATGTTTACAGAGGTTTCAACAGGTCGTAAGTCCATGGTGCTGTTAGCCTCCTGACGTGACTGGCAGTCATCAACATGGGATATTTCCGCATGCAATATCGAGTGTAGCTCTTAATGGCGGAGTGAGTCCTATTTATGAGTATTTTAGATCCTGTTTTTATGAAAGTTTTCACAGCATAGTGCGAGTACAGCGTCGAGCTACGAAGATGATTCCGGACTGAGGAACAAATCCTACGAAATTAAACGACTTGAATCTATTTAGCTTAGAAAAGAGGAGGTTAAGAGGTGATCTGATACAAGTATTCAAAAATGATCAAAGACTGATGATCTATCAAGTTACCTAAGGCTTGATCGTCTGATCTTACGTGTCGAATGAGGCGAAGTACTTTTTCTTCAACAGGATTGGTAATATAGGGAACGATTTGCCGGTAAGGGAGGTTGAAAGCAGTGCTATAAATACGTTCAAGAATAGACTGGAATACTTTGCTTCAAGTCCACGACTTTCATTATTTACGCCTCCATAGTCAAAATGACAATTTTTTTCAGAATGTTCTCGTTCAATCATTAGTATGCCTTCTAACTTTTCCCCACGTTAATCTGTGAGTTTCTGATATCATCCACCGTCACAAACAGCCTCAAAAGAACCCAATGGTCTATTGCTCCTTGAATACCAATGACATCATTTGTATATCATACTTGTAATCTATTGTGTCTGGGTGTAACAGTGGTCACACGTGTGACATCGTATGATCGCCTAGGTAGCCGACTTGTCTGGAGATAAACGTGTTCTTGTAAGTCACTGTCAATGTCTGGTATGCTGGTGGCAAGTTACGTTTTGGTCATCTGTCTTCCCTCATACCTCTCAGAAGCCTGAGTCAGACGCTGCAATATCTTATCCTTTTCCTCCTAAGGAGAAAGATAAGTCTTGTGAAAGTAAGATCAGTGAACATGATCTGTGCTGTTCGTTCACAAGAAAATGGCGAACGGATTCTGCAACTCCTTAGAAAACAGGGAATAACGGAAAGCTATATATTAGATAGCATCACCCTATTAATCTTCATGTTGATCAAGAAGTAAGGAAAAATGATATTAATGATAATCAGTTATTGTCATCATATCATTATTGTCATTATTATCAATATCATTTTTTTTTCCGTACTATTCGCCATTTCCCGCGCTAGCAAGGTAGCGTTAAGAGCAGAGGACTGAGCCTTTGTGGAAATATCCTCACTTGGCCCCCTTCTCTGTTCCTTCTTTTGGAAATTCAAAAAACAAGAGGGGAGGATTTCCAGCCCCCCCGTTCCCATTATTATTATTATTATCATTATTATCATTATCATTACTATTAAAATCATCATTATCATCATAATGATAATTCTTATTATTATCATTATTATTATTATTATCATTATTATTATTATCATCATCATTATTAGTATTATCATCATCATTATCATCATTCATCCTTATTCACCCACCCACCCACACACACACACACACACACACACACACAACCAAACCCGACAGGTCTTCCCATTATCATGTAACCTCAGGACCTGTATCATGCAGGTCTTGGTGCCTTACCAAGTGACTCCTTCAAATTCAAGGCAGCGCTGCCTCTCATTGCCTTAAACAGGATGGAATTCTTTTGAGGCGGGACGTGTCCTGAACTGACGATGATGCACAACCACATCAAAGGTGACTCTTCACTTATGACGTAATGGAAAAGGAAGAGAAGAGCACTAAGTCTCCGTGGAGGATATCCTCCTCCTCTTTCTCCTCCTCCTCTTCCTCCTTCTCCTCATCACTGACAACACCAGGCGTCAGTAATGATTTAGATAATTTACATAAGGAGTTGAAGGGCATCATCCCTCGAATATCAACCGGTTGTAGATTTATATATATATATATATATATATATATATATATATATATATATATATATATATATATATATGTATATATATATATATATATATATATATATATATATATATATATATATATATATATATATATATATATATATATATACATATATATATATATCATCCTCCCCTACCAATGTCTTATCCACACTCTCTCATTAGTCACCTCAGTCTGGCGTCTGTCTGCGGTCTGAGGCTTCTTAGACCAACATTTCAACAGACATCTTGGCACTGCTTTTCTTTCCAGTCTTACATAACCATCTGGCATCCTAACTGCGAAACCACCTTACCCTCCCTGAACAACCAAGACATTCCTCACTTCTGTGTTCATACGTCTAACTACCACCATTCTAGTTATCATTAGCTTTCTATAGCACCTGCAACTCTTTCCTTAGATTCTGATATCTCTCAGGATACTGCCAGACACCCATTAGTCAAGAGGAACTTTCAGGACCTTGCAGCTCTCTTCAAATGTTAACATATCATTTGGTATATCCAGAAGTCTGAGACTTAAGGTGAAAAGTCCATCTGTACTTTGGGAAGAATTGTCATCACGTGAGAAATCATAGATGAAGAATTTATCATAGTTACACTACAGACCATATCAATCATCTCTATTTCAGTGAATAAAGCAACATGGTATATCAGTGACAAATAACAGCGACAAATCATTCATTCAACTGAAGAAGATGTATGGTTCTTGTTTCATCATTCACCATCAGCAAAATCTCGCCCAAAATTAATCATGAGCAAAGAGACTCAAAACTCGTGTGTAATCTTATTCATTTTAATTCTCAGATCATCTTCACCTAAAACAGGTGGCCTGAATTCAGAAAGATTTAAAAGCTATTACCTCGTAGGCAGGTTTATTACGGCGCAAAGTCATTTACAACAAAAAGCCTGTAGTTCGAGTTTGTCTTTCCTTCCATTATAACTTTGAAAATCCCATGGAATCTCTATAAACTTTATTAATTATAACTTTAATAGTTAGCCATAATACGTACACGAAGTTTGATGAGAAATGGAACATCCTTCAAATTCCTAATGGAACCGTGTTACTGTTAATATGAGGGATTGAAAAATATGCTTCTGACCCGTGGAATCTGGTAAGGTATCTGCATCCTCCTAGGTGTCTGTAAATTCCTTCTATACTGATGCTCAGTGAGATCCCCACCTCGTTCTTGAAACCTATGGATGTCCAGCCACCTCATGAGCCTTCTTACATCCAGAGCCTTGGTGCCAATTTTTCGCAAGGTGTCTTTCCCTCACTGTCTAGTGTTATCGGAATCTTCAGTAAGTCTTGACAGGGAGAGTACTGTACGTTCTTAATTCTTGAGTTCAGTTCTTCATCGGTGTCAGTAATTTCTTCATCTGAATTAATCAGTCTAAATGTATCCTTCTTTGCAGATAATCTGCCTAGTAGAAATGGATTAGGTAATTTGGTGATATTTTGATTTTTGAATAATGTTCCTATATTCCTATTTTCCTCTGCAACTCTTCTCGGCTCAACGTAATCATTTCTGATCCTTTTGTGAGCGTACCTTACGATTGTTGTCTGACTTCTATGTCTCCAACTTCTTTCATCCTGTTTTTCTGCATGTTTTATGTACAGTCAGGCGGGAAAGTATCATTACAGCTGGGAACGATGGATGACAGAGTGAGTGCTTCGAGTCATATCTGAAGGGTTGGTAAACCTGTTTCCGATGTGCCTGACATCCGCATCATAACATTTGTAGCTCCTTCATGTTATTGCCTCTACTGTTCATACCTGTTCGTACGACCATAACGAAACATGTATCGAAACGTATGAATCTTCCAGCTGCAGAAGTTGCCAGTTCCGACTGTCAGAATGGCCATAACACACACTCTTATGCGAAGGTCGCTAAGGGCGAGTATTGTTGACACTCCATAAAGAAGGGTTTGGGTTTGTGTCGAAACTATTGACACGTATGGAACACCATGCGAGTCAATATTGTAAACTCCTTGGTGTGAAGCTTTTAGCATCCACTATGGAGTGTTCAGAAAGTGTGTGAATGAACAAATAATGTCACCCTTCACAATGAAGGGGTGTTATGTAGCTTTCGAGAAATTTCCCTGAGGGCTGGCGTGTCAACACCCACACTGGGTTTCAGCAACACCCACTTACAACCGTATGCCACATCCTCCAATACATCCTCCGACCTTAATATCATAGAACGTGTGTGGGCAGCCCTGACGAGGGTAATGCACGAACACCTGCATTGGTCGTGACGAGGTTGTCTCCGCTACTCTGTTCTGCTCTGCAGCCGTGGGAAAACCTACTACGTGGCCTGGACGAACGCCACTTGTCATCTTGGTTGGCGGCTTCCATGCCACAAACAAAACTCAACTGTGAACACGCTCAACGTAGCCGCGCGATTCCTACACCAGATATTAATGAATTAACCGTTACTGAACACTTCTGGTTTTCTGTCCCTGACGTAAGTCATGTCTCAAGTGGATCATTATCGATATGACTTGTGAATTATTACAACTGGCATTATATGGTTTCAGTATACAGGAGTTTACCTGTCTTATATGATGCACTCGCTGTCAACCACAGTTTATCCAGTTGCCAGTTTATCCATTCATTTCCTTTTTTTTATTTTTTTTGGGGGGCAAGCCTCGCTCAGACGTCTTCGGTCATTTCCTGAAGTTCCCAGTTGTCCTCCAACCTCTATTACTGAGGCAAGTTGAAAACATACAATCACATAACGTGTCTATTTCCCATACGGTCTATATTCCCTGACAAGAATCACCCTTACAGACTAGCCACATAAGGAGAGGTGCTGGTCACTGCCACATGCACGATGTCACATCACGAGATGACATGACCACCAAACCATTTATGTGTTTTATATCGTTTCGGCATAGGTCAAGTGAATCAAAAAAAATTCTAAGGTGAGAGTGGGAGAGATGATATGTCTGCTGTAGACTTCGTTCTGTCAAATAAGTATGTGTAGCTAGAACCACCTTACACAGAGCCTGAGGGTGAACCAAGTCTTGCTGTAACTGGAGCATTTGTTCAAAAGTTAATAGCATTTGGTATACAAGCAGAGCTCTTAAGTTTCTCAAAGGCACACACATATAACACACTTCTGTACCTCTCCACATAACACGACACACATCACAGGTTTTTGATATACATATAGATTAGAAAACCAAAATATGAATCTTTGAAATGATAGATATCTATTTCAAATACAATGGCAGAAACATTTATCTCGAATATTATCTTATTTCTTTATTTCGTAGGAAAAAATGATTATAACAAATATGATCTAAGACTGATTCATCATGACTGAGATGTAGTTACACTGTTAATGGAAAATTGAGTGAAATAGAGGAATAATCACTAAGATCATTAAGAGAAAGACCATCAGTTATGATGAACCAATAACAAAGAAAACAGAACAAGAAAATAAGACGCAATTGTATAATGTGAAAATGTCTAGATGATTTCTTATCTTTACCACGTTATTCATTCTACATAAACACTTTGTCGTCAATGGGTCAAGAAACAAGTCTACAAAATTTCGTACAATATAAATTGCATGATACATAAATAGACGAAACTACAACGGAATATAGAAACTTTAAAAAACTAGAATAATATACATTTAACTTCTGTTAACTCGGTGCATACATCATCAATTTAATATCATATTAATCATTGATTAGTAGAATCAAAAGATCATCGCTTAAGGATCAATCCCTTAAATTTTCTTTAGATTATGGCACATTCTTTTCCCCCTATATACACCTACCCTCCTGCTCAGTGCTACAGAAATAGCTGGTTAGATTAAAGACCTCAGTTATAAATAGGATGAAATTACCACGAAGGCGGGGTGATGAATGACAGTTAAATCAGACTACTAATTGCCCCTGTCAGTGACCAGCAAGCAGAACTGAAAATAAGTTGATGCGATAATTTAAGATCCTTAATCCCAAGTCCAACTGTGATAACACTAAAGAGCTCTAACTCCAATTAATTTCAGATCTGATACAAACATTATAGGAGGGCGTCTCTCTTTCGTTTATATAAATACATGTGTTATGAAGAAACCGGCAAATTATATATATATATATATATATATATATATATATATATATATATATATATATATATATATATATATATATATATATATATATTCGACAATTATCCTGGGCTCTTGTTTAATCCCTTCACACAGTCACCTCTCAGACCCCTCACAACGATTCCCTCATAACTGTACCCTCATCACGAATCCATTGTCACGGACCCTTCCTCACGACTCCCTGCAGTACCAAAACTTCATCAAAATCCAGTCGTTCTCAATCTCGTGTTGGCCGATACATTATTTCATCATCATATCCTCATCACGACCCCTTTATCGAACCCTTGTGTCACAGCTGCTCCACCACACCCCTCGCCTTACGGACGCCTCATCGCAGACCCTACCTCCTCAACACCCTCCTTCCCAACACTCATTAAGGCCCCCCCTCCTCAATAGACCCTCACCTTAAAAGCACATTAAAGAAATACCTCATGACACGTCTCATCAAGGTATGACTCGTCCCATCTCACCCATTCATGACCATCATATTACAACAACTATCTCTTCATGAACATCTCATCTGAACATCCACCCGTCACTATCTCTTCGTTACGAACTTATTACCATCACATCTACTCAACATGGGTTTCTCATCAGGGCTCCTTCAAAACCTCTTCTGAAATGGGTCTCATCATAGTCTTCTCATCTGGCACCTCATCCAGACTTGCTCACCAATTCTTTTTTTTTTTCACCCTCCTTCAGTACAACGTCATCGTCAATACACCTCCGTCATAGTCCTCATCTCAGCTCTCTTATGACGATTGTCTCAGCAATACCTCCACATCCATCTCAGCCATTTCATCACCGTTGCCTCATCACCATCTCTTCAGCAGGACTATCATGCTATAAACGCTTCTATTACAATCGGTCCATTACGGCATCCTCATCAAGATGACGTCCCCGTTGTCTTACTCCCTGCAACTCTTTCAGCAAGGGTCAGTAATCTCAAGCCTCTCCTCATAACCTGCTCCTAATCCCTCATTTCCTCTAATGACCAGAGCTTCCTTCCGACACCCTCTAATCCCCAGGACTTCTTGATCATAATCCCATCATCTCCGGATCTCCATAACCATTAACGCAATTCCTCCATTACGTTCCCTTCCTCCTCCTCCTCCTCCTCCTCTCTAACATATTTCTGATCACGACACCAACGTTACGTCTCCATCATACGAGCTCGTCAGTACATGCCTCCTTCTCCTTTAAAGCTCCCTCGTCACGACCTTTCTCATGACTACTTCCATGTGAATCGCATCAACATGTCCATCGTACCACAACGTCTTGTATCCCTCCCTCCAAAAAAAGAAGAAAGCCACTTCCCCCGCTGGCAACCTGGTTATGAAATCCTCATCACGTGTCCCTCACCACATACCCTCATTACATCACCCTCATTAGGTATTCGCATCGCAATCCGTTATGATATCATATGACCCAGGTCATCTTACGTTCCCACATCTCAACCATCTTATTTTGGTCTAGTCTCACTGCGTCCTGACTCCAGAATATATCTTTTCTTCTCTCAATTGTCTTATTCAAAATTCATATTTTTCGATATTTGTAAAGAAACTTTACCAACATCATTACCAATGGTGATTTCAGTAATGGTATGCTTATCCCATGTACACTGATATTCATGAATGTTCAGGAGTTACCCAAATTTCAGGATGATAAGGTTATTAGTTTGTTATTGTCTATAAAACGAACTCAGGCGAATAGATCCTAGAAATAAAGAGTATCATTCAATCATTCAACCTTGGGATATTACTTTTCCGAAAGCTAACTATTGTTATTTTGAGGTGTTATCTCTAACCGCCAACATTTTAGGATGAGCAATTATATATATATATATATATATATATATATATATATATATATATATATATATATATATATATATATATATATATCTGGAAGGGGGAGGTTGTGTAAGATGCCTCCTAGGGTTGTCTCAACGTTTCGATATGAATCCATCAAATGAACTTCAGGAGCGTGTGGAGAGGTCAGCAGAGTAGCTGAGAATGACTGCGGATAGCTGGGTAGAGGCTGGGTAGTACCAGTTATCGGACGTGCATGCAGCACTTTGCGCTCATTGGTTGTAACGTGATGCTGGGGCGTGTAGCTGGAGAAGTCTTTCTTAACCTGTGTTCTGGTTGTTAAGGTTTGGCTGCTGTTCCTTGATTATTAGCGCTACGGCGATGTGTAGACGTTTTGTTCACTGTAGATTTAACAGTCGTCTCTCGTGTGAGGACAGTGTAGTGCTTCTTGATGACATGTAGTTTGATGGAGCCGTTTCGTAGGTGTAGGCCCGTAGCGTAAGTCCTCTGCATAGTGTACTGGTTGT
This sequence comes from Panulirus ornatus, assembly GCF_036320965.1. Classification (NCBI taxonomy): domain Eukaryota; kingdom Metazoa; phylum Arthropoda; class Malacostraca; order Decapoda; family Palinuridae; genus Panulirus; species Panulirus ornatus. The sequence goes on along the minus strand of NC_092231.1, from coordinate 13,912,423 downwards.
GCTTCCCACGTAGGTCGTCATTCTAGTAAGGAGCTCGCAGTCTCCTTATTGACATTTGAATTCATAAACTACGTTGGATTCTTGTATTGTGTTTAGTTTTCTTGTACAGCTGGTTCCTCATGGTGAGGCTGTTTGCTTTTTGTGTTTCTAAGTTAGATGGCTAACTTGATTTTATCTTGTGTTGTTTGGCTGATCATGTTTCTGGAGACGCTGTCTCGTAGTGCACGTTCATCCGTCATGTATGCAGTTGACATCTGGTGACAATAATATGTTCTATGTGTTGTTGTGTTGCCTGTAGTTTCTGCCGCAGTGAGCTTATTTTGTAGGAAGTATTGTGGTTGTTTATCGAAGTAGGAGTTCTTGTTCACGTTGTTGGTAAGGGTCTGCTTAATATGTTGAATTTTTTGTTTTGTTTTCTCGAAGATATGCCAATTTGATGAAGCCAAGCATAGTCGAGGTCAAAGGTCGGCAAGACAAGAGGCATGGTTTCGTGTGCAGAGGTAGTAGTATAAGAGCATTACGTTCTGCATGCAGAAGTTGCACTTTTTTTGCAAAATAATATGCAAGGAGCTCAGCGATGTCTTTGCCATTAGCAGCGCCCTATCATCAGGCTTCCTCAGGGATGGAGTGGAGTCAACCTGATACATATCTCTGATTTTGTTCTTTAACTTTATAATGATATGCAACCTGGCTTCCCATGTAGATGCATATATAATATTAATCTTATTTCTTATATCAGTATCTCTAAATATGCTGTCGTCTCTTCCTTGTATATCAGCTGACTGTACTACGTTTCTGTCTCAGTCTTGTATTTCCCCTGACAGTGTGATCATTATACGAAAGTGCACTTGGGATTCAATCGTGTTTCATTTTCTTCATGGTTATCATTGAGTAACATATCACGCTCACCACTGTGACCTCTTGCAATACATATTTTTTTCATACCTACTCGCCATTTCCCGCGTCAGCGATGTAGCATTAAGAACATAGGACTGTAATATTTCTTTGCCTTTTACCCACGTTAGTGAGGTAGGGAGCACCACGAAACAGACGAACAGAGAACTCAAAAGCACCTCACGAACAAAATCGAGGGTGAGGTAACGTACTACCTACCATAAAAGGTTGAAGGATATGGAATTCTACAGCCTAGAAAGAAGAGACATGATAATCGACGCGTAGCAACAAATTAAGATGTAATGGGAAAACGTACCGAGCTAGAAAGCCTCTCAACTAGGACGATGCAGAGATATCATATCTATAACATTCCATGGAACATATCGCAAATATAACAGACCAAAGTGTATGAAAGACTGGCGCGGAAACTGGAACGCTTATTCAGTATACAGCCAGGAGACATGCATGCATGTATGAACTAGAGCAAATTTCAAATGAAATGTTGACTTGGTTCGAATCAGTCCCAGATTAACAGAGCATACGATTGGGTAGCGAAGGCCGCAGCAGAGAGAAACGGTATCATTCATCAGGTAAGATGTGTGGTAAACGTTACACGCTCGCCCAGGCAGTATGGTAAGGCCACATAATAGATGGTTCTGGGCAGGTAGGCACACTCTATGTGTGTGTGTGTGTGTCTGTCTGTCTGTCTGTCTGTCTGTCTGTCTGTCTCTCTGTCTCTCTCTCTCTCTCTCTCTCTCTCTCTCTCTCTCTCTCTCTCTCTCTCTCTCTCTCTCTCTCAATGCTAATGGTACATAACAAGTATATTTTCTATCGGGAGTTGGCTGCTTGCATCTTCTTTTTCCGTGGTAATTAACTCACAACAGGCCACCATATCCCACAGATTCTGTGTAAACATTGGTAGCTCGAGAGTTGGCTAACTCACTGCATACTTTTTCAACCGGTTCTCAAGTCTCTTCACGTAGGTAGCGGCCTACTTGCTGTCTCAGTCCCTTTGCACTGGTACAGCCCATCCATTCCCTAGCTCCCCCCTGTCCACTTTGAATAACAACGTATCTGCAGATGAGAGGATCCAAGCCAGGCCTGACTGCTGCTAATGAGTTGCGAGGGGAGAGTAATGGATATGGGATGCTGAAGTCAACTTTTGATTGGGTGTTGGGTGTAACTGACGTGTACGGTGGATGGAGAAATTCAACCAGATGTCGAGGGAAAAAGATAATGGTAGGACATTTAGGAGTCGAAGGAGCAACGACAGATTTTGAAGGTAACCTGATATCTTCAAGAAATGATGAAAGTTCAGAGGAACACGACGGTGAAATGATAGCTCAGTGAGTGAAAATATTCACTGTAAAAAGAGGCAGTCGAAAGAACTAATTGCTAAAAGACTGTGAAAAAAAGTTAGAACTGTTATAAAAGTGTATGTATATCGACTCTCGGGCATTATATATAAATGGATATATAATGTTCACATGAAAATTATTCTAAAATGATTTTACCATTGCCTCCGAGAGTCGAGCAAGGACTACCGAGAACAGTAGGCGGACAGCGTACCCACTGGACCACCACTGGGACGAGACATGTTTCATAAGCTGGTACATCTATAACTGTGGGATCTCCGCTCACACACTCTAGGCCTGTAGGTTGAGACAGGCCGCCCACTCCCTGGTTCCGAGGGCAGTATATCTCGGTAATGTCTATATATCAGAACCCTAAGGACTCCATTTTCTGATGATGTGGCAGGAAAAAGGCGAAGTGCTGAGTGGAAAAAGCGAACGACATACCTATCTATAAAGGAGGAGACCGGGAGGAGGTTCTGAATCACAGACCAGCCTCACTCGCTGACGAACGTGATCTATAAGGGATTAGAAAAGGTAATCAGAAACCAAAAGCACGACTTCCTGCGGAAGAGAGATTACCTTTGTGAAAGACATAATGATTTCAGGGAAAGATCATGCGTGATGAACGTTTTAGATTTCCACGAGAGTGAGCTTCGTATTGGGCGAATGAGAAAGGTGTTTGTCAGAAAGCATTTGATATTCTACCGCATGGGAGGCTGATTAAGAAGGTGGATCACCAGACAAGAATAAGAACACTCCGATGCAAGAACATTATCTTCGTGGAAGGGAACAAAGGATACATGTCAGAGGAGCCATCTCAAAATGGATTAGGATCTCCAGTTGATTGGTGTAAAAATCTGTTGCGAAACCGTTAGTCTTCTTGATCTGTGTGAACGACTTGCCAGAAGGTTAGAAATCCTTCCCTAAATATCTATTGCAGATGCAAGAAAAGTCATGAAGGAAGTAAGTATCGTGGAGGATTGCATCATCTTACAAAGGGATCTTGAAACACTCAAGAGACAAGAATCGGTGAAATACATGTAGATGTAAAGTAATGAGAATGGGTCATGTTGACGAAGGCCTCGATACGAATCTCATCCAACTAGAAATAACCTTAGCAAGAGTCCAAGTGTGAGGGAGGCTTTGGAGCCATCATCTCCCCAGGACTGTCATTAGAATCCTACCTTAAGAGAATGGCCGAGGAGACAAACTGTCTGTAAAGAAACATCAGACCTGCATTTAGGTTCATGGATAAGAAGATATTGAGCGAGCTTTTCATACCATCCATAAAGCTATGATTGGAATATGCCTCTCAAGTTTGGTCACCTCACCTAATTGAACACTGAGAGCTAACAGAGAAGGTTCAGAGGAAAGCAACAAAAACGTTTCCAGAATTAAGAGAGCTTAGTTACAGGGAAAGGCAAAAGGCCTTTCATCTGCTTAACATGAAAGAGAAAAGAATGAAGGGTGACCTGATCACGCAGACAGTGAATTTTCGAGAGATGTAGGGATGCAACAAACAGGGACATAACATTAAATCAAGAAAGGAACTTCATAGAAAAAGGTGTGAGGATGTACTTTAGTAGCATGAGTTCTGGATAAATGGAATAGAATGAAGGAATGCTGCATGGATTTCGATCACAACATACAGTAAGTTATAACGGTATCTGAGAGCAGAGAAAATTCAAGAAATAGGGCCCCTGAGTGTAAAAATCGTACCCCTCTAATACATAGGGCTAGCTATTTGCAAATATGTAATTACACACACACACACACACACACACACACACACACACAACACACACACATGTTTAACAAAAAATCATCTCTCCTAGAAGCTTTTGTTTTCATAAAAGATGTATATGGAAGTAACACTGTTAATGATTATTACTGTAAGATACTTCAAAACCCCTGGAAACTGAGTTTTTTTTTTCTTTAAACTACCACTGTTCTACCATGAATGAGGATTTAGAAGGTGAGCCTTCAGGTGATCAATTCTCATAATCACAATGGTCTAATTAGCTACAGGAATTATTTTTAGTTTATCCCACTGACCTTTCACTTATTAGCCTAGGATGCGTTAACCTATAAATAGATAGTTGAGAGAAAAACAGTACAGGTTGTTTGGCCTCACGAACATAATTACCCATTGAGAGGTAGCTGTCAAAGATCCAGTCAGACGATCATAATGTTTTATCAATTCTCCATTTTTTCTTTTTCTTTCTTTTACGTCGGTATTCATCAGTGGTGGAGGAGTCGCCATATAGAACGTATGGGGTGGACTGTCCTTCCTTCCTATATTGGTGATGGCGCCTCTATTGACGTGGCAGCACAAGAGCTCGGGGGGAAGGCCTGGCAGCTATATCTCCATAGCAACCACACGACGCTACCACCCACAAGACTCAAGCCTGACCACGACGGTGAGACGTTCTGGCTCCTCTCTCTCTCTCTCTCTCTCTCTCTCTCTCTCTCTCTCTCTCTCTCTCTCTCTCTCTCTCTCTCTCTCTCAGATGTAAGGTGGTTGGTAGCCACCGATCAGGAAGCTGTATCGCCATTACTCCTCAACTGTTTTCGGAAGGGCTACTGGCGACTGCACTTTAGTGGATGTCACTCCTTTGGCCTATGTAGCTGTCGTTTCTTTCCGCCTCACCCACACGTATAGGCAGCTGGCTTTCAGCCTACAAACTTACAAGTTCTCCTTCTCAAACATAACGCAACGTGTAAATCACACAATTTTCTCTCTTGTAACTCCATGTTATCCTGTAGTGAGAGCTAAGCATAAATCGTCCTTTTTGCAAAAAACCCATTGTAAGCACTCCTAAGTCTGCACTCACCAGCTTCACATTAAGCCAGCACTTCAGGGGTTGTCAGGTGTTACTCCTTTGATCCAGGTAGATGTCTTGTTTTCTACCTCACCCACACGTGGGCTGCTGCCTTTCAACCCACAAACATACAATGGTTCCATCCGACACATGACACTGGACAACACATACCTCACACAACTTGCTCTTCGTAACGCGATAGCCCTGCCTTTTGGCAAAATCTCGTCGAAAGTCCTCTTGAATAGGCAAGTAAGCTGTCTGTCTGTCTGTCTGTCTTATGACAGTCAACGACAAATATGAAATTTCAGTAAGCATTGGAAATGTAGATGGAACAGAAAGGATTATGTCAACATGGGGGAAATTATGACTAAAGAGGAACTTACAAGCGTGAGTATTAAAATTGTTCATACATTACCAGTTTCTAGCAAAGGTAATGAAGTTACCAGACTGATGGAATGTTACGGCTCAGTCATTAAACTTAAAACTGAATAGATGAAAAAATAAATGCTCAAATGCAAACAGTTTTAGGAAATTCTGAAGTCAATAATGCACACTGAACAGAAAACTACGTTCCGGCAAAATTGCCAAAAATGGATAAGTTTTGTGCCGTGTTTATACACAAGGAAGGTGAAGAAAACGAAGAAACACCAAGAAATATAGTATGAAAGGCGATAATGGATGCAGACAATGGTTAAGAAGCAGGTGCACATTAGATGAAAAGAAAAAACTACATTTTTTTTCTTTATCTGTATGCCTTCTAGCTTATACTACACTAATCTGCAAGTTTCTGATATCTTCCATTATCACAAACAGTCTCAATGGGACCCAGTGGTCTGTTGCTATTAGAATTCCTTTGTAAGATATATGTTTATGATAAGCCAGGAGGAAAGGAAGTTATGAAAATAAGTCACATTAAAGTCAATATATTATGATGAATATCCCACCCATAAATACAAAGAAACAGAGTATAATACAGACCTCCAAAAACAGAGCGAAATGACTTTACAGAAATTATGACAAAAGTTGAAGAAATATTGAAGGAATGCAGATTGCACAAACTATGTACCTCTGGGGCCACATCGAGACACAAAATCGTACGCACAGGCCACAGAACTTATACATAACGTAACTTTTAGACAGCTTATCATTTTCGCCAGATAGTCCATTTTCTGTTCAATGGAGCTACAGCTCATACTCTCCAGTACTGATGAAATGAATCTTATTGTTCATTAGTCCTAAACTTATAAGGTGATGAAGAAAAAAGTATATGAATCATTCAGAGCATAGCTACTAACTGGGACTCATGGCACTGCAGGGCAATGAAAGGATAAGAGAGATGTGTGGTAATAAGAATAAGTGGGGTTGAGAGAGCTGAAGAGTATTTGTTGAAATGGTTTGGATATATTGAACGAATGAGTAAGGAAAGGTTGATAAAGAGGATATATGAATCAACGTGGAGACCATATTCGAGATGGTAGGTTGGAGTGAAAAAGAATTTGAGCGATCGGGGCATGTACATGCAGGAGGATGAGAGGCGTGAACTGGATAGAGTAAAATTGGAACGATGTGGTATACTGTTGTCGACGTGTTGTCAGTGGACTGAGCCAAGGTGTGTGAAACGTCTGGAGTAAACCATTGAAAGGTTTGAATTGTATGGTTGGCGGTAGAGAGTTTTGGTGTATTATACATGACAGCTAGGGAATGGATGTGAGAGGATACGGCTTTTCTGCGTCTTATCCTGGCACTACCTTGCAAAAGCGGGAAAGAGCGATCAAGAGAGAGAGAGAGAGAGAGAGAGAGAGAGAGAGAGAGAGAGAGAGAGAGAGAGAGAGAGAGTCTACCTACAAGTACCTGCAACGAGATCTTTTTCCATGAGGTGTGGCTATCACCATAGAGAAAAGAACATATGGCTGATTAACATGATTACCTTTGCTTCACCAAATGAAGTCACTGGCTTTAAAATCCCTGCTGAATCTAACAGACTTGTTGTCTCCTCGTTGTCCCAGCTAAACTTAGAGACATTCTCCTTTTTTTTCCCTGCACATCCTTTAACTCAGACTAGACAACAAACGTGTCTGGGCAGACTTTCCTCATTTCCCGGAATATTCGCCTTTGTTGAATACCCCTATCTTGTAGGAGAGACGTCTGAATGTACGTGTCACTGCTCGCACAGTGATGTCCCTCGGAGACGTAATGATCTTAGGTAAATGCACTCAACGACGGACCCTAACGAGAGAGGCGACGGTGGATCCACTTATGTCTGGAAATCAAGATCCATGATGCGAGACATATACATATTCATACACACACATACACACACACACACATATATATATAATATATATATATATATATATATATATATATATATATATATATAAATATATATATATATATATATATATATATATATATATATATATATATTTTTTTTTTTTTTTTTTTTTTTTTTTTTTGCTTTGTCGCTGTCTCCCGCGTTTGCGAGGTAGCGCAAGGAAACAGACGAAAGAAATGGCCCAACCCACCCCCATACACATGTATATACATATGTCCACACACGCAAATATACATACCTACACAGCTTTCCATGGTTTACCCCAGTCGCTTCACATGCCTTGATTCAATCCACTGACAGCACGTCAACCCCAGTATACCACATCGCTCCAATTCACTCTATTCCTTGCCCTCCTTTCACCCTCCTGGAGGGCAAGGAATATATATGTATATATATATATATATATGTATATATATATATATATATATATATATATATATATATATATATATATATATATATATATATATATATCGTAGAAAAATCAAACAACGTGAATTTCATGTAATGATATTCAAGTATGTAAAACCATGAGCCTCTCATACTGGCAGCCAATTATTACCATATTTGTACAGCATCAGGGAATCATATACATCATTTCTCGCTAATATTTCAACAGGTTGACGTCAAAGTCGAGTTCTCCTCCTTGCAGCAGCAGTATAGCCACATGCACAGCATAACCGCATACAGAAGTGCTGGATCACTGTGCAGCCATCACCAACCATATCTCAATTTCTGGCTTTTGTATGTTTTTCTGCAAGCCAGTGGAAGATAACACACAAAACTGCCTGATCACTGCATTACTATGCACTAAGATATGTGATTTTACTTAAAAACACACGTTAAGGAACTGCATGATCACTGCATTACTATGCACTGGGATGTGTGATTTTACTCAAGATCACACAAAGAAACTGCATCATCACTGCATTTCTATGCACTGGGATATATGATTTTACGTAAGATCACACGTTAAGAAGCTGCATGCTCACTGCATCACTATGCACTGCGATACATGACTTTACTCAGTAAAAGTAACGCATTCAGGCCAACACTAAAGCACTCGTCTTTACTAAAAGATCAGCCAGGTTGAGTAAAGGAGGGATGGGGGGATTAAAGGACTCCTCTGGGAGCACTCGAAGTAGACTACGTGCTACCGACTGTAGCCAACCCGTCAGAGAAGCTTTGCAGTTACTATCACTCAGGATTCTCGACCTTCTATCTTTAAAGTCTTCCAGATAGACTCACGAGTCGTTTCTGGCAATCATTTTGTACCAGGTCCATAAATGCGCATGTTGTTTCTGGCTCCATTTGAAAATCCATATTTTCTTATTCACGATCTCTAGTTCCCACCTTCAACGTGCACCCTCGCCCTTCAGCATCCCTGAGGGATATTGTTTCCAGATCTTAATAAGATGTGTATAAAGGTTTGTCTTTAGTGCTATTGCGTGATACGGCTCTGCTTACATATAACTTGCGATATCATTTAAGATTACGAAGTCTGCTAACAATTCCGAATCTGTGGGTAGACTGCCTAGCTTTGAGGGTAGATGAATACAGGATAGACGAAAGAAGTGAAAAGGTAGTAGGTGGTATACTTAGGAAGATAACATTAAAGACAACGCTAAACGTTAAACGTAATAGAAAACCTTAATAGATTTCCATGTACGTAAAGGAACGTAAATGGATTATTAAATCAGATGTGTATAACATATCTCTAAAGGTATATGGAGAGAACTCTTATGAACTGATACGCAGAAAGTATGAACAAGCAACTAACATTTTACAAACTTTAGATATCTACAGATGGACCGTAACCTAATCCCTGGTGAGTACCAATCAACATCAAAGCCTTACAGCCGACCTTCCATACCGGCAGACAGAACACTCAAGATGTGACAAGGAATATTCACAGGCAGTTGGCCACCAATCCAATTCACTGGGTGCTCGTCAGCCTAGCCTTTAACTCCCCTCCGTGTAGACCAGCCAAGCAACAGGTGGCGGAGGAAGAGAACTCGACGGTGTCTGGCACAGAATTTTCTGGGTGGTGTTTGAAACATGTGTCTCGTATGTCTACGAATCTTCCCTGGATGACTGATAGGATGAGACGCTTTGCGCACGTGGAGACTCATCTCTTGTTTGATGGGAGAGACACAAACGAAAACATTATAGACGGATGCTATTCCAAACGAGCAGAGAGCAACGACCAGACCACAAGTCTGGTCGTTGGAGAATCTTTAGAGCTTGTAAAGACCTGAAGTGAAAAATTACCTCAGATCAAACAAACGGATAAAGTTCAGAGACGTATATTAACCTGAATATAAGTTCCTCGATGTTACATGGTTATTGCAATGAGCCGTTACATGAGTGATACATATATACCATAAGAAATTTGTTACTGTGAATCAGCAGTAACGCTAATATCTGTAACGTAACGACCAACGCACACCTCCACAGAAGTAGCCTGGGTGAGAAGAAGGATTGCGTTGTCTTGCGCTCTTCTACACTGTGGCGAGCAGGCTGCAGGTTAGATGATGTCAAGAGAACACTTCCCTCTCTTCACATTGCTACCGCAACCACATGGATGAACAGCTGTATTAACTGCTTGGAGGTATTTTGTTTGCTCAGTGACTAGGTGTTGCACGGAAATTTATATAACAGCAAGTTAGCTCTCAATCGTGAGTTTTTCATTTGTTACTCAATAACCCTGAAATTCTTTGTCCGCATATCTAACGACGCACTGCTACCCTCAGTCAATTCGGGGTAATAACGAGAAAGATGTGCGAGCACGTACTAAGGGCCTACAGTGAACTTGCTTGTTTACATTGAACCTCGACTCCGAAGAAAGATTCAAGGTTTGTACAAGAATCTGACGAGCAATCTCAAGGTAATTTATCTGCATATTTTTCTGTTATGGTTTGAGTACAATATCATCTTAAGCTCTTTTCCCAGTTATGGTTTGAGTACAATATCATCTTAAGCTCTTTTCCCAGTTTCTCCTTGACCTGGATGAAGTGCTGTAAGAAATTATTTGGAAATGTAAGAATGAAAGTATGAGGTGTTGTATGTTCCTTCAGACCACAGTTATCAAAGAGCCATACAGGCAAATCCCATGTGAAGAAGTAGAGAAAACTAACAAGATAAATCCACGAGTATTGAGTGAACACTCGTTTATCGAGAGCGTAGTGAAGATGTATTTGTCGAAGGTGAAATATATCCTAAATTCAACGAGGTTGTTGTGAAGACACTTTTGTTGGGAGGGCAACCATTCTACTTATTCTTCCATCAAGAAAATATTGTGTAATTAGTGACATCTTCGCCAAGAGGTTGAGTACCCAGATGTTTGGGCTGCCTTGTTACAAGAAATTTAGATTTTTACTCATCAGATTACCGACTTAATTAGCAGTGGAGAAGGTTCAGGATCAACTGAAAGGCAGAAAAATCTGATACACACAAACACACACAGACACACACACATATATATATATATATATATATATATATATATATATATATATATATATATATATATATATATATATATATATATATACAGACACACGAATACAGTGTAATGAGCGAGCGCTTTCACAAAGAACATAACGCTATCCAATAACTAAGATTTGAATCGATACTAATCTGTGTGAGAGCTGGGCACGCTAGCAACAAGGCTGTAGAGTTCATGAATTACGGGCTCCATAGCCTAGTCGTTAAGGTATCCAGCTCCAAAATAAATGGTAGTGGTTCGAATCCTTGCTGTTGGAAGGCATATATATATATATATATATTTCTTTTTTCTTTTGCTGATAACCAAGAGAAAAACGAAGCACGATCAGTTCCCACGTGCACTTTCGTGTAATGATCACATCTTCAGGGAATATACGAAAATGCGATACAAGACAAAGAACAGTCAGTATATACACATAAAGAAGAGGCGAACCTAAGATGCCATTGGTAGACAAGCGTTTCCGGAAACACATATTTATCGATGACGTTTTAGCCTCGCCATTGTAAGCCATTGTAAGGGGAAACTGGCAACCTCACCATTACTCAGATTGTTATTGCATTTCCTTAATCATTCAACTCAGTTTCTATTGACTTGCTGTCTGAAACATTGCCAAACACTTCAGAGAGCTTTGTGACTGAACTTGATCCTTATGTGAACACAAGACACGACCCTAATGACAACTGTGTGGATAGATCAACAAGACAAAATCCTTCGCAAAACCTCAATTGTATTTGATGGGTAAGATTTGCATTTTGAGTGAATAAGTAATTACAGCTGATAACAAGCACATGGATCATATATTCGGCATACCTCTTTGTCTTACCGAACCTGACTGCAAGGTTGTATCACCGAGAATACAGTTTACTCAAAGAACTTCAAAGAAGTCCATCATCTCTCTGCTGCTAGAGGTAGCACGCCCTTGGAGCTGCAAGTGCTTTTAGACACGTGGTCCTGGAATAACTCCCTTTTTTCATGAAGTTCATCTTCAATACCATATAATCACTATGCCGCACTTCATCTTGCGCAAGACTTTAACCACCTCATCTCTTTTCACCGAACCACGTGCCATGATTCTCTCACATCGCATACTTTCATGACCCAAACATTTACCACCTTATCATCGATCACATTCAAAAAGTCCTTCAAACCACTCATTCTCCCTCCTCCTCACCTCATTTTTCCCCATGTGTAGGAGTAAGTCGTCGTGCGTCTGGCACCTTCAACGGCGTTTGTGCAGACGGGTATATTAAACAACTGACACGCCTCCTGGAGAAGGAGCTACTTAGGCATAATTCCCATGCTGAGTTTCCATTTGCGTGATTGACCGTCTTTGCTGCAGCCTCGAGCTTCAAGCTCAGTCCTCTAGTCACAGCCTGTGAGGAGGATCAACTTATCGCAGAGGTTCCATGTGCCGCTTCCGTCGCAGCTGAAGTGTTTTGGATCAGACGAGTAAAAGGTTCACATCTTTTTCCCACAGAATGATCTCTGTGTTGACTTTAAGACGTTCTCGTAATGTACTGGAGTTCTCCTTTCCATTTTGTTTTAGTTGAGTCGTCGCTTATTGTCGCTGTATACATTCAGATATCAAAATGAGATTAGAGACAGATTAAGATATGAGACACCAGTGTCTCGAAAAGGCGAACACTCTTGGTCCTTCTATATCGATGCTGGTATAATCAACCATTTCCCCAAGTATGATTGCATTGCAACACTGTACCAGACCCAGATATCTATCACCTTCGAGTTGCCTCTGTTGTCATTGCCATGGATTTCAACTTCAAAGAGAACGTATCGTAACCTGTGATGTGCATATCGCTTATACTAAGGGAACAGGGAGGATCCTACAGATACTGAATACCTTTCGGTAATTGATGATATAGTACAGTCTAGTGACACATGTCAGAGTGTGTTGAGAAAATATTTGAAAGTGCAAATGTGTGATGCCAAGGTAAGCATTTATGATCTAATTGTTATTCAAGATTCCGGTAGAGTTTACATATATGGATGTAAACTGATGCCATGGATTCGTGAAAATGTAGGGGAAATATATGAAAGAAAAATGGCAAATTCAGTGACTCATTAAGACTAATACAGTGACCACAGGACATTTGCTAGATACGTATCATCAAGTTTTGACTCAAAGTGTTCAACATCTCCAACACCGATGATCGAACGTTGCTTCCCATCCCGACGTGGAAGGCTCGAGCTGACTATCCACAGAGAGAGAGAGAGAGAGAGAGAGAGAGAGAGTTAGATTATGGGAACTGAAATGTTAACTTAAGGCTATAACTTTCATTTCTATCGGAAGAAGTGACATTTTGATGATAATCAGACTCAGCAAGTGTCACTGTCAGTACATTTGTGCCACGATCTCATCATTCTTAAACCGTATCAAAAAAAAAAGAATGAATGTATAAAACAAGAAACAGACAGACAACAAAAAGATGATGAAATTAGTTAAGAAGAAATGTGCAGAATTTTTCATCATAAGTGATGAAAGTGAAATGATATACGTACCAGATATAATGAATATGAAAGCATAAGTGATATAGACGCGATAGCTTGTGCGCAGAAAGGCTTCTTCAGCGAATCTGAAGTAGGCTTCTGCGCAAGCTCTCCCTTGTACATACTCCTCACCCCATTTTACACATTTGTTGTGATAAATAATTCACAATTTTCAATTTCTATTTCATGATCACTGGCTTTATGATCGTTTACTAATCAATAGGTATCAACGTAAGTACTTGTTACACCAGTGAAAAAAACAAAAAACAATCATCAAATTAATTAGGTTTTAAAATTTGTTTGGTTTTTACTGCATGTCGGAAAATCTTAACATTACCCACAAAGATAATTCTGGCTTTGATAGTGATGAAGATGGATAATTGTTGAAGTATAAGTATCATGGCTAACACCGTTTTGGTGGTATGGGAATCTTTTTTTTTTTAGATGATTAATGAGAGTGTTGTAACATACAGTAACTGTGAGGCAGGTTCGTAGTCATCAAACATATATTCAGCAAGGTGTTCACGTCCTACATAAAGCCAACACTAGAAAATGCTTTCCTGATTTGGTCTCCGCTGCTAAAGAACCACAAAGAGCAAACAGAGAAGCTCCAAAGGAGGGAAATAATAGATAGAACCAGAACTGAGTTACAGGGAAAGGCTAGAGGACATAAATCTGCCCAACATGGAAGAGAGAGGAGTGGAGCGTAACCTGAGCACAACAATTACGCTCTTAAACTGGATAGATAACGAAGACAGAGAACAGTTTGAAATATATAAGGATAGAGCGACCAGAGTCTTCACTGATAATAAGAAAAAGAAGTTAAGAAAGATGTAAAGTACTTTTACAACCTAAGAGTGATGGATGAATGGAATGAACTGAATGAGGATATTGAAAAATGCGGACAGCAGACAGGAGTTTGAAAAACAGTGTGACAAAAGGGAAGGTTGAAGAGATGGGGGCTCCCCACAAGTGTAGAATACAAATAGTCAATTACAAATAAGCTGCAAATTATGGCCTCCTTCTTGTGCAATTGTAGTTCACACGATTCACACTTACCCTAAAGAATCATCAAAGACACAGTTACCTTTAAGTGACTCCAAGACCTCACCAAGACACTCACAGTGGTCGCTGAAGAACACAGCTCCTTCGGGAACGTACGTTCTTATGGGCCCAGAGGGTGGGTGGTGTCTGATGGCAGGAGGAAGGAACCACTTAACAAATCTGTTAACACGGTGCTGAAGAGCCTTCTGCCACAGAGACGCCTCAACGTAGAATGCGAGTGTTAATTAAGCTATTACCATGCGAGGTCACGAGACTGGAGGAAGAAGAGCTCCAGTGTGCAAATATGAGAAGGAATGGGGAGAAAATGAGGAAGAGATTCGGAGAGAGAGAGAGAGAGAGAGAGAGAGAGAGAGAGAGAGAGAGAGAGAGAGAGAGAGAGAGAATGAATAACCATGAATTACAAATCATGAAATATCGATGTTTGAATATGTATTACGACAGTCAGGTTTACTTATCACGTAAAACAGATTGTCAGTCATTCGATATAAGGGAAATTGTGCCCTTGAAATCTGACATTGGATCCTTCGTCTGCAATGAACATGCGGGATAGTTAAAGATTCCAGGTGATATTGGACGAAGAGGAAAACTCGGGTTACTTTTGAACTGCAGGGTTTTCAGTGTTGCATCTCAACGAAAAGATCATAAATGGCATTCAAGGCCTCCGCTCTCTCTCTCTCTGTAATTATTTGGAAGCCAGTTTAACATGATTAAGTTATCCTTGTCAGAAATGTGAAAAAAAACGACAGCATTTTTATTCCCTTTTTTCTCTCATTCGGATTATCATTACTAACACCCTATCATCAGAGGACTTAACGAGAAAAATAAAATACCATCATTCTGTTCTGGCATTTTTTTTTGACTTTTTCATACACCATGTTGAGCCATTTGATCTGACCCTTTCACGCTGCAGTCAAATGACCTTTTTTTTTATTATATATTTTTCTAGTGAAAAGGTTAAATGACATGTATCCTTCGGCATAAATTAGCGCTCGCTGGCTCCCTCTCTCGCTCGTTCGCTACGTTCTTCTATAATGAACGAGATCTTAACGTCGCCTCTCCAGCGATCACTGAGCAATGGACAATGTGCCAGCGACCAAATGATGAGCTTTCATTCTTAATCGTTACAAGTTCACCACGGTGGTATCCATTCAAATCTATAGCATATACGGGCACATGAAACCTCTGTAGACCACCTCACCAATACGTGTCCTGGTATGGAACCTGGGATCATTTCAGTGACAACTGATTCAGAGTGAGGCGACTTAAGATCTCACTGTGGCAGAGGCGAGAGAGGGTTGGATACTTCAGTTGACCTACCTGCGTGGCGACAGGGCCAAGACACGAGTCTATGAATATATTCTCCAGTAGTCCCCACTGTCCTGGTTCGCCAGAACTTCGTAAGTCTTGTAATTACCCGCCTCGCGTGGGTATTGAACTTGACGCAGCAACGGGTGGCAAGTGATGAACAGCTCAATGTGTTTAGATGGGTCTTAAACGTTAGTTGGCTCAGGCCGAGTTTCATATACATATATAACAGAAAGATACAATGATCTTTAAACATCAATGTGTTCAGCGGTTTGCACCGAGTACTTTCAAAACATTTCTCTCAGTTATATTTTCATCTTTGAAACATATTTCTCAATGTCTGCATACTCGAATATTTTCAAACCATTTTCTTCAAGTGTCATATCTCTAGCGTTCAAATATACTTCATTTTCTTTTGGATCTGGGGAGACAATGTATAGTCTTTTTCTTCTACATCCACAGCGCTGATGACATTCTACAAAGCTGTCAGTTCCATATTCTTCCTCCCCAGGGAGATTACTCAAACCTATACGCTGGAAAGGTTTCTGAAATCCAACCCCGCGCGCGCATTGCTCCAGCCACCTGTTGCCCAGCCGAGACTTTGTCTGCTGTGAGGGCAAATGACGACGAGATTGACGACGTTCCTGTGAACTAGACTACCGGCAGCTGCCTGGTGAATATTCATGGCCTCATTTCCTCGTCTCACGCTCGCGTTGGGAGGGGAGCGTCAGCCGGGAGCTCGAGCTACCTCCTGTCGACCACGTCAGGAATATTCTGGCCTCCGCCAGTAGTGGTGTACCATGTGGAAATCGTCTTTGCTTTGAAGAAGCCACTGAGGACTTATGCAAGTAGTTACTGTAATATAAAGTGTTATGTCTGTCACATATGTTTGTTAACTCATGTGTGACTTCGTTGTAGTTTAGGATTGAGTGACTTCATGTGAGCATATCCGTACGATACATAATACGTATAGATTTCTTATCTATCTATTGGATGCTTACACATGTACAGTAATCAGTCCTTATTAGAATTCGTATGACAATTCATATCTCTCACTTCACGAGGAGTAAGTTACCAAATCAAGATAGAATATCTTCAGTTTGAACTCTGCTTCAGTTAAGCAATTCTGAGCCCTCTACAAAGAGAAAAAAACAACATTGACATCTTTACACGAGAGAGAGAGAGAGAGAGAGAGAGAGAGAGAGAGAGAGAGAGAGAGAGAGAGAGAGAGAGAGAGAGAGAGAGAGAGAACAGTGGCGAGCTCCCAAGAGGGTGACATGGTTATAGAAAACCATATGGACGTGACGTGCAAAACTTCAATAAAGTATTTCATGTAATAGAGCACGCATGAAAATGGACCAGTGCGTGATAGACAGACGGGCAATTTCTAAAATGAAGCTAAAATGGTGGAATGGCAAAACAAAGAAGTGGTGTTTCTTTCTTTTGAAGGAAGTCGAACGTAATAAGCTCAATAAGAAAGATAAACAACATGACAAAGTTATGAAAATTTGCATAAACATGACAAAGCTATGAAAATTTGGGTAAACGACTGGCACTTATATCGTCAAAGTATTCGTTAAGGTGAAGCGCATTTTATTGTAAAATAGGAAAGGAAACCACATGAAAGATTATCATCATGCAAAGCAAGAAAGTCACTTGGTCTAAATATTTCTCTCAACAATAACTGTACTATGAACGCTTACCTTGGTCACCCTTACGCTTATGAATAGGCACTATGCATGCATTCCACCAACCCTCAGGCACCTACCCATGCTATCCATATATACACTGATGATCCTGACAGATCAATGAACAATACAGTCAACTCCTGTTTTCAAGTAATTCATCCACAGAACCATCTACTCCACCCGCCTTTCCACATTTCATCTCAGGCAAGGGTTTCATCACCTCTTCTCTCATCACCAAACCACGCATTATGACTCTCTCACTTTGCATATCTCCCTGACCCAAACACACCCTTCATCTGCAACCCTATCATCAAACGCTTTCAGCAGTCCTTCAGAATACTCATTCCATCTCCGCTTCACATCATCAATGCCTATTACCACTCCCGTTTGCCTCCTGCATGACATAGATTATTGTGAATGGTGGTACGAATATAATGGTGTGTGAGGGAAGCTGCTAGAAGCAGTGCGGAGTTTATATCGAAAGAGTGAGGCCTGTGTATGAGTAGAAACAGAGGAGGGTGAATGGTTCAAGGAGAAAGCTGGTCTGCGTTAGGAGCGTTTATTCTCACCATAGGTGTTCAATATTTTCATGGATAGAGTGGTAAGGGAGGGAAATGGGAGGGTTGTGGAGAGAGGGACAGATGTGCAATTCATTGGGGGGAGGGAGGCTGGGAGGTGAGTTCGTTGCTGTTTGCTGATGATACGGGTCGCCTGAGAAAGTGCAAGACTGGAGTTTGAGTTTGGAAGAGCGTTTGAAGGGAGGAACTTGAAAGTCATTTTTTTTGTTACGGTGGAGGCTCCGGTCATTGACAAAAGTCCACATCAAGGCCGGGTCTTAACAAATCAAAAGAAGTTCATGAAAGGGGGAAAAAGGGACACGAATAATTATTCAAGAACTTCAGAGGAAGTGAAAAACCTGTTTCCTAAAAAAGTGCCAGGTCATATTTACTGGAAATAGTGAATTACCGGGGAAGTGAGATGCGTGATGATCAAAATGCTCGCTAAGATGGGGTAAGCGGAAACCTCAGCATTTAAGAAGAGAGGCCGAAAGAGGATCACAACCTGGAGAGAAGAGAGAGAGAGAGAGAGAGAGAGAGAGAGAGAGAGAGAGAGAGAGAGAGAGAGAGAGAGAGAGAGAGAGAGAGAGCAGGAGATGCTTATTGTCCCGAATACATAGTCATGATAAGAATCAATTTATCTCTAAGGCCTCAGTCACAAACAGAACTCGTCGTCAACACAAGCCCTTGAATGACGCATGGAGAACACTGCAAAATGGAATACAGCAAAAAGGAGATCAAAAAACGATCCACAGAAACATTTAAGGGAGTACTATAACATTTGAATGGATCATATCGAAAGTATCAGAAAAATAAACACAGTCAATAAAGTTCTTAGGCTTAGCAGTGTAGAGAGAGAGAGACTGATAGAAATCAAAACGACCCGCCTCTGTGTTGCTCCTAGTCAAATAGTAATTATGTTACACTGCGCCATACCTTGCATATTCTGTGGTCGAGCTAATGGTGAAGGTACGGAAACAGCCAATTAGCTCTCAGGAACGGAAATTGAAGTAGTAACTATGGGAGAGAGTGAGTCACTGAATAGAGTTATGTTCAGAGAGTTAACCAAAGTGATGAGGTTAGATTGAGAGAAACGATTTATTCTTCGTAACGCTATTTCTTCTTGTGGTGAACGATACGCGTTAGCCCTGCCCTTTGGGAAATCTTATCACAAATACTCGTTAAGTAGGTATTCTGTCTCGAAGGTCCGAGGTGACGAAAAATTAAAGGCAACGGGAATTATATTTGGCTGAATTAAATGAAATTCAATCAAATCAATTTAGAATATTTAGACATTACCAACCCAGACAAGTCGACTTAGCCTTGATAACCTAAACCCTACGATTCTGGGAGGAATTTAGACGATATTTGATATTTCGGATAACAAAAATGTATACAGACCACACAAACGGAAGGTAAGATATCTTGGGACGGGGATGGGCGGATATCACCACCTATGCATATATGAACAGAGAAAAGAAATGGCCACTGAATTACCCACCAACCAATCAGCCTTTCGTTGGGTCTAGGTAGAACGATGAAAAAAATTTATGAGAGACAAAAGCGTGACTCTTCTCGATCACGAGATAATATCCGACAACCAGGGGGTGTAGTGTCTGCAACAATGGATCTATTTTCTAATACATTTATTAGAATTTTTTCAGTATTACATACAGTAACTGTGTCTCAAATGCTCCCTCAGATGCAATAAAACTAGCCTTTCAAGTGACATTTAGTACAGTACCGCAAAAGGGACTGTGGGGACGAATTTTGTGCACCGATCAACGACTGACTCAACGATGGAAGGCAACGTGTAGTAGTATGAAGCGGCGAAGCCTCACACTGGCTCAGCTTGACGAACGGTGTACCACAAGGGTTGGACCTTGGTCCTCGTCTTTTCATAATAATACATTGATTATCGTGGAATCATTTTCATATCTATGATGATCAGATGCACGGCTGATACAGAATTAGGAAGTAGAACTGTAGGTGAGTAAGACTTTAAACTAATTCACGAAAGAGATCTTAACAAACTAGCAGAATTTGAGAAGATCAGAAGATAAGAAAATGGAGAGACTGTCAAAATCAGAGAAACGTAAAGATGATCCAAGCAAAGAGACAGAGGGAGAAAGAGCCAGAGTAAACGGGAAAGGGAAAGGAAAAGTAGGAAGAAGGACAGAAGAGAAGAGACAGATAAAGACAAAAAGTAAGATATGAAGAAAGATCGAGGAGGAGAAAACTAGTCACTGAAAAGTGAGAAGAAATGAAAAGTAGAGAAAATCAGAAAGGAGTAAAGACATGGGGGAACACAGTGAGAAGGTGAATATACAAGAATGAAGATGAAAGAAGGGGAACAGTAGATACACCGGAAAAGACAGATAAGAGAAAAGAGAAAGAAAATAAGGGGATAGATTGACAGATAGGTAGATAGATCGATAGATAGATGGAGATAGAGAGAGAGAGACAGAGAGAGAGGTGCACAGGAAAAGACAGTCATAGATAAATGAAAGGGCAATTCAGAAAGAATAAAGAGCATGAAAAGGAGAGACACATGAAGGGAATGGGTGGGACAGTTATAGGAAAAGGGATCACCACACAGGAACGGTGTGGACGGTAGATGTGTTAAGACCCTTGAGGTGTCTTTGATGCTCCATCAAAAGGCCTTAATCTCTCTCTCTCTCTCTCTCTCTCTCTCTCTCTCTCTCTCTCTCTCTCTCTCTCTCTCTCTCTCTCTCGTTTGACGATATATATATATATATATATATATATATATATATATATATATATATATATATATATATATATACATATATTACTCGAAAACATCAGCGGTTAATACCTAGGGCAGACGAGCGGTTCTGAGAAGAGTGAGTATCTTACACCAGGTAGGTAGTTAGCTGTGGCTAATCCAGTATTTCTCCCGGCTGAGCAAGCTGTTCGCTGGGGGAATATTTTGATACCATCCCAGGTACAAGATTCCACTGATGGAGTTCTTTGGCCTTCCAACGTCATTTCGTTTGCGTGAGTCTCTCATCTGTTTCTATTTTTCCTTACGCATGTTTTTTTTTTCTTTTTATTGTCTCTCGTTATGTATGATTATCTATACCCTAATATTTCATTAAGAATATATGGTTTGGAGTTATACATTCGTACTAAATGATGGTGTCTTAGCGTCTCTGTGTTCGGATGCATTTACTTCGGTTGAACGCCTGATTGGTTGAACCTCTGACGTGCTGAGAATAATTTTCATTGCTGGGAACAAGTATGTGTATTGTTCAGTACAACAGAATATTCAAACCTGAGCGAAATCTGTCGTGGAATTGTTAATGGTTTCACTCCTTTCAGCTGATATTCTTTCACATCTTCACATGGCACGTCTGAAATTTCCATAGGTGCAAGAGTATTCGTTATTGTTGTCTTGATATTCATTACGACAGCTCTTCATCGTGCAGCCAATTTAATCGAACAACTTTCATGAAAAATTGTGTACGAGGACCACGCTATCATTTTTCAATCCACTGAATATCTCGGTCGACGAAGATCCCCTTCGAGAAATATTCGACTCCCTATGATTCTCCGTATTCAAACTCCATATATTCCCCTTCGTTTGAATTCCCATCTTTATCATCATCAGTTGCATCTACACGACACACAGTCGACGGTGACTAGATCACAGAGCGCCATGTAGGTGTGCAAGCTGATCATAGCTCACACACGGAGGAAGCAGACAGACAGACACACACACACACACACCCTTCGTCTACGTGGAGCCAACGGGAAATCAATTTCCATTACATGCAGGAGTCGCGAGCCTAAATGTTTCCCTGTATTATGGAATCCCTCGTGTCAGATAAACAATTTGCAGAGGGATCAATATTTTTTTTCTTTTATATAAGTGAACCTCAGTAATGCAATTTGTTTTTAGGGGGGCCAAAAAAAAAAAAAAAAAAAAAATCCTCGGAATTTTCCCCATGGTGTGTAAGAGCTTCGTTATGTACTTTTTTCTTTTTTTTTTGAACGATTTATCGTGCAGTATTTTGAAGAAGATTGTCTTAAAGATTTCCTTTATACATTCTCGTAGTATGACTGATCTCTCTAGCTCGTGGCATTATCGTTTACCTATAGCGAATTCCTGCCCTTCCGCCACTCGGGGTGACCTCTCTCTCTCTCTCTCTCTCTCTCTCTCTCTCTCTCTCTCTCTCTCTCTCTCTCTCTCTCTCACTATACTGTCACTGCTCTTTCACATCTTCCGAGGCAGCAACTGCCTCCCTCCCTCACACACACACACACCTTTGGCGACGTTACTCACATCCTCTCACAGTTCCTATTATCCTTATTCATTTCACCTTCCCTTACACACACAGACGTAGGTACTCTTGTTCTTACGCGGACGCCTTCCCATTTGTGTCACAGTGGCGCTCATGCTGATGAAATCCACATCAGGATATCTAAGCGTGGGTTTCTTATCTCATGACTGTAACAACGGATCACTCACAGAGTTTATTCTCTTTTACGTTGAAGGCTCCATAGTCACGGATTAAAGTCCACATCAAGGCCAGGTTTTAATTGAAATATAGAGAGAATTATGAAAAGGAAAAACAAAACACAAGGGAAAGTATTTACGAATCTTTTGGAGGAAGTGAGAAGACCGGTCTTTTCAAATGTGTCAGGTCATAGGTATTGGGAGTACGTATAATATGCCCAGCAATGTGACTGTGTTAGTAATGTCTTTCACAGACACGATTTAAAAGATCGCTTTGGAGCTGTTTTCCTGCATGTACACGTCGTAAATTTTTGATGAATGGTCACTGGGAAGCATTGGCAGCCGAATATACTTTTTTTCCCCCCCTCTCAGAATGCCTCTCTCTCTCTCTCGAATATATCAAGAAAGTATTTCTTGGTAAGTAGGAAACTTCCTGAAGTATATCCTCATTACTTTCTTCTTTAGGTTTGGCTCGTTATTTCCCGGCTGATGACGTCTCGTTACTCTCAAGAAACGCATAATCATTGGGCTTTTTCGAATGTATTTATCATCAAAAGATTCTTGGATTTCTGATATATGTATATATATATATATATATATATATATATATATATATATATATATATATATGTATATATATACATATTCGCCATTTTCCGTGTAAGCAAAGAAATTCTATGTTTTTGGACTGAACGACTGCAGCCAATGTATCGATGAGGCAGAGCGAAATTACAGCTACTTAGACCAATAGGAATCGAACTTATCCTTTTTTTTAACATTGAGACACAGACTGTTCGACTGTGGGAACTTTTCACAGTCGTGTGTGAATGCCTTCCGCCGAACCGAGTGGTGATCTCTTTACCTCTCACGCCAGAAAATTTTCTGGACGGAGAGGGGAAAGGAAGCAATCGCCTTACCCCTGTCCCTCCTCGAAAATTTTGTGCCCGACTGGCTTGAAGGAAATTTTATCGACACGACCAAAAAAATTCAGTTGCGGCAAAAGCCACGCGACTCTATTTTATCGAGAGAAATAGAAAAAAACTTTCTTTCTCCGCTCACAGTTCTGGGATTCTACACTTGGGTATTACGTATGTGAACAAGGAACGTGATGGCGTATGTATAAGTAACATAACCAACTCTTCCATCTTTGTCTCATGAAGTGTAAACTGTTGGATTTTTGCAATAAGAATTTCTAAACTACTGTTAGAAGGATATCCAACAAAACTAACAAGATTAGAAAAACAAAAACGAAGGTGGCACTTACATGAATATGTTTCCCTGAAAATAAAGGTGATAAATGCTTTACTATAATTCTGCTCTATAATTGTTCTTGATACTACGATTTGAATGTTATCTGAAGCAAATCTGAAGCGATGTTTCCAAATGAGTGAAATACATATCCATCCAGACACATTTGAACCATAGTCGAAAAAAGAAAGATATGACATAAAATGACTGACAATGAAGAACCGTGTTGATCGTGATTATGTAAATTGGTCGTCTTTTGATAACTTGTAAGCTGCTGCCTCTAGACACCCATAACCTTAGGGTTCTCGACAATGTAAATTCGGTTTTCTACCAGAGCTCAGAGATTCTTAATGATGTGGACTCGGGTCTCTTGAATATGAAGGTTGAAGTTCCTTGACAATGTGGATCTTAGGTATATCACAGTCTAACTTAGAAGTCCTTGACGTGGTCAGCTTCCTGAGCGCTGCAGGAGCCTCATAAAGACAGAAAGGGCTTCTGAGGGGCAGGAGGTAGGTGTATCTGTGTCTGTGTGAATTACCGGATTCCTCCTCTCTGAGGTTACACCACGAGTGAAAAGTCACCTTTGGCGAGGTTGTATCATCGTCTGTTGACGAGAGAACTACCCACTACAAACGAGTCCATTGTTTCCCTGGGTTTCCAAGTGAATATTATCCAACTCCTTCGTTTCAGATTTCCAGGAACGGTCCGTAACAATGTTGTAAATGTTGACTGTATGATTTCACCGCCCGGTTCATAAACTCACACACTAATTGTCTAATGTCCTTCAGCTCCCACTGTTATGTCTTCTTTGTAAAACATTATACATCATTTAGATACTGCACCACACACGGTATGAATATTACATCTCATTTTCGTGTTCTGCAAACTGGAAATGGAAAACGTCATCCAAGATGCATCGCGCTGGAAAAGACACCATGAAGTGCTCGAATGAATATGTGATTAAAGAGGAGGCACCAAAAGCAGAAGAGAAAAAAAAAAAGGGGAAAAATATACACCAAAAGGAATTATCAGTAAAGGAATTTGTGTCGAACTAAAGAGAGCTGCTTGGAAAGTGGACTAGGTGTGTTAGATTCCGCAGTGTAAATACAAACTTGTGTTATAGCAGGTTCTATCAAGTCTAAGATGAGTGAGTTAGCGGATGGATGCCGAGGTGTCGGAGACTGAGGACTAAGGAGGGCGATCATGAAGGGAAGGTTTGGCAAGTGCTGGCCATCACTCTTACCTCAGCGTGATGAGTGCCTCAGGTGGACGTTTGATTCTCGTTTACCCAGACTATTGATACACAAACACAAACTACCTTTTGGTTGGGACTATTTATCCCACAACCCTCCATCTCCTCTACCGTTGCCTCCATGATCTGATATGAATCTTATTTTTCCCTATCGCACCGCCTGGCGTATACAGTCGAAGGATAGATAAACGCTGACCTCAACTTATATGATTCGTACTTCTAAGAAGAGAACAGTTACTAAGGAAATATTTGTTTTAGGTCCAGCATAACACACAGAACCTTGCATATTAATATCTGATAACAATTACTGCCTAAAGACCGAGGCGAAATTGCTTTAATAACTTCTTAGTGTGACTGTGTTAGTTACAGGAATAACCTAAGCTATATCTGAACGAGAAAGGTGACACCTCTTTGCTTCCATTTAAGCTTGTCATTGACCCATGGCTTGATCTGGGTCGTCATCATCTGATACCAAGATTCCTCATTCTAATTCTAAACCAGACTCCGTCGCACAATTTTCGAAGCCCATTGGTTCTGTCAGACAGATGAATCTCTCTCCCAGCCATTCAGTTTAGAGGATTTCAAAATAGAGGCATCCATCAATTTTACACGTGTCTTAGATTCTCTCATTGATAGACTCGCATTTTCATATGTTAGTCTCTTTTATCTAAGTAACCTGATACCTTTTCATACCTGAAAATCATGCGGTTACCCTGACCGAGAGGACTCCATCCATATCTGCGCACACACACACACACACACACACACACACACACACACACACACACACACACACACACCTCCATCTTAGACGTAGAGTAAGACAGTTTGTGTTTAACAACGTAAAGTACCCTAATCTTATTCATAACATCAAAGCTTCATGAAACCTTTTCACTTTTTCGCAGATCATGTCATTTGTCTGACGATGGTGGAATTAAGTTTCACTTGTTTAAAACCTTTTCTGTTATCGATCCACTGAATGTTGCCTTCCAATTTCGTCCGTCAGATGTAGCAATACCACATGAATCATACACTAGTTGCCTTCCCATTCATTATGTACTGATACCAGGCTTCGAACACCCATCCGCACCGCAAGGATACACACAACGAAATGAAATTTCGTTTCCTGGTCTTCGTTTTCCTTTCGAGAGAGAGAGAGAGAGAGAGAGAGAGAGAGAGAGAGAGAGAGAGAGAGAGAGAGAGAGAGAGAGATGAACATTTGTCTCCGTTTCCATTTCCTTTTTTCATACAACGTTTAAGCCCCTGAAAATTCTAGCGTAATCCATGCAGGCTAACGTAGCAATAAAGAACATTAGAATAGCGAGATACTGAAACAAAACTTCAGACAACTTGAAATCTTTCAGATTCAATATACTTTACAGTCACTCATCCACAACACGTCCACCCCCTCCAAAAAAAAAAGAAAAAAGAAAAAAAGAAAAAATCAATCTCTTTTCATAGATATCTTATTATTTTTCATATCTCACGATCCATTTTCATATATACATATATCTCGCTATTTCTTCGCATCCAAAGAACCAATTGCTTTTGCAAGGAATGTTTAGTCCCTTCCCACATCCGAAGGATATACGACGAGTTTTTGAGCGGATCTCTTCTCTTTTCACAGCGTCCCCAAGACTTTTCTGCTAAGATCCACAGTCAGTTTCGGGAAGAAATATTTCCAGTGAAAAAAAAAAAAACCCTAATCCGAATTGGTTCCTGACTTCCTGTTTTAGAAAACTGGGGCGCGATTGCACGTCGGCAAGCAAAAAAAAAAAAAATCTAATCTGCTATGAAGCCTTGGGGAAAGTATTGGAATAAGCTTAACACGAACGTGCGGAAAGGCAAAAATGGTGCAATAGATCCAGTATAATAGATACCCAGACGTTGCTAAGGTGAGTTTTCCTTTGTCAAAATGGAATGATTACACTTCAGGTCTGGGAATCAAAATCGTAAAAAAAAAAGAAATAGATATCTCGGTGGACAGAAATATGAGAGCGAGGGAATAGACACTACACAACAACATTGTAGCTTTTGTATTTGGCTTTGACTCTTCTTTTTCTTTTCTACCTTGCATTCCAAATACTGAACCTCTGCAAATTTGCAAACAGAAGCTGGAAAACGTTTGATGGTTAAAGAGGATTAGCCAAGGGATGGAAAACTAAATTAAATGTATTTTAAATTACTTTCCTTTTCTTTTCATAGATCCTTTTCTCGTTTACGTTATTTCTTGTCATTTTCTTCCCCTTCAAATGTCCATTTCCTTATATATCCGTTTTCATGGAATGGTTCAGACGCAGCAGATATGAAGACAACTGGTCAGCAGTTCTAAGCAAAATGATTCATGCGCTCCATTTATATTCTTCCTCCCAGTTTTCAGACGTGCCCGAATTTTATATCGAGGGAAATTCTCAGCTTGAGGAGCGACGGAGGACCGGGATAAATGAACCTTTTACCGGTTAAAAGGAGAGAAAATATAAGTCACAGCTGGAAATCGTCCTCCCAGTTTTGTTTTCAGCCAGAGACCATTTCATCGTTTTCTCTACTCCTTCGGTGGAGCACTACTGGTTTATGTTATCGCTATTGCTATGTAGGAGTAACACTGTACTGTATGTAACATGGGTCGACTTGTGAACTACACCTCGTTCCTGCTCTTTCCGTCTCCGTTTGTTGATAGGTATATGGAGATAACCTCACGGCGTGTGCAAAGGATTTCTGTGAAATTTTGTTGAGGTGCACAGATGATTGAGTTCCTAAGATAATAATGTACCTTCTACGATTTCTTTGATGTTTTTGTTTAATCTTCTGCCCTTTTGTGATTAAACATCAACCTGAGTCGAAGTCTAATGTCAAGCTGCTAAAGTAACAGAAAACTAGACTGACAATAGATTGCTATTTACTGCAAAAGATACACTTAAGTGAATACGACGATTTGATAAAGCTGTGTCAATAGAATGAAGCACTGTCAGGGTGACTATTTATCCCAATTTTATACTGTAAAATGTGATATACTACTAAAACGAAGTACTAGTAATCTCACGTCCTGCTAAATAGATGATTTATGTGCTTATGAAGAAATATACTCAATGTGATATACTACTAAGGTGCTGTACTGTTGAACATAAAAGATGCGTTTCAGAGCGACAGGATATATCTTGTCGTTTGTCCATCACTTCACTTTGTGTAACAGAAACCCAATTTCGTTGTCTTATTCAACAATTGTGTACAAAACGTCTTCTTATCTAAGACAATATTTCTCCTTCCCTTGTGTGCCATCATGTTTTGCGAAGATCCTCGTACTGAAAGCGATTCAAAGAGCTGTCCTTACTACTTTATTCGTCAGGGTTTCGATCACAGATGCGTAATATCTTTTTTTCCTACAGTCATCAAAGAAGTTACATATAGTTGCTGCCTTACTCTGAGTGGGTCTTTGGGATCTTTACAGTCGACGCCCCCATGGGAAGGAGTCTGTTTTTTGTTTCTACTATATCTGTTTCTCGAGACTTTTATTCATCTACGTTTGCACAAAAGGATCGTAAAGAAACTTTTTTTTTTTTGCTAAAGGGAGAGCGACTGGCCTGGAGTTTGGTTGGGTACGTTCGGATACCCTCCTATTGTAACAACAGCGCTCACGAGCGCGTAAAAAAAAAAAAGGAAAATCTTTTGTCCATCTTTGATTCGAGATTGTAAAACGCCAAGGACTGAAATTCACGTCATCATCCACAAGAAGTAATGCCTTAATTCATTTATCACGTTATATTTTATGACTCCTGACTCTTATAACTGTTTGGGTCCAGTGGTAATCACATCTCAGAGGCTTCAAAGAGGATCATGAAAAAAAATTTGGTATTTGAAAAATATAAAGAGGAGTCGAATCTAATTCTGTACTTATGGTGTTTTGTAAGGGACCCTCTAACTTCTTTTATCCTCTCAAAAATCGTTACCATACCTTTATATTACGTCTTAGTTATTATCACGATACGCTACAAGAAGGAACTGAGTATCCTATTCTTTTACTTAGTTTTTAATATATCTGTGCTTTTCCATTTCTCTTTCGTCAGAAATTGAAGTAAAGCAGCGGCCTCGAGGACCAGATCAAAGTTGGACTTGATTTTTTTGTAACTCGAAAGACTATTTACCAAAGTTATACCTCCTTACATTTTCTATGTGTGATATTTTTCAACTCTTTTATTTCTCTCTTTGACTCATGATGTTTCCTTTTATGTTCTGCTCCAAGACAGTAAGAGATATTCGAATGACTGTCGATTGCGAGAGTTTCCTTTATGTAATAAGAGACTTCGAATATCGATAAGATCTTTCTTTCGTCTGTGAACGACTTTTTCGTATACAATGTTGTGAACATTTGGAGGATCGCTGCAGAACATTCACTAGATGTACCTGGCCATTCCCATAGTTTCTCCTTGACAACGTTTTGCTTTCTCGAATGTTTATCACAGTTTTCTCTTGGCCCCCCTTTTCTTTTTTTTTGCCTTCTCGAACGGTAACCACGATGTCATACTGTTCTATTTCTTTGAGAGAGATGAAATGATGAAATATGACGTGTACAGAGTCAGCAACTTCAAGATGTGAATGAT
Organism: Panulirus ornatus; assembly: GCF_036320965.1. NCBI lineage: Eukaryota > Metazoa > Arthropoda > Malacostraca > Decapoda > Palinuridae > Panulirus > Panulirus ornatus. Next base: position 13,882,811 of record NC_092231.1, on the reverse strand, counting down.
GTAATTTGCATTTCATCAGGTATATCTTTGTCTTCTTCCGCTCCATCCTGATATAAGGTCATACAGCATTTAGGCCTGGGATGCAAGTTCGCAGGTCAAAAGACTGTGTCATCAAGTTGAGCTTAATTTTCCTCTCTTGTGACTTATCATTTGTCTATTTTTTCTTTTGTTTTGAGTGGTCTTCTTTACTCTTTGCTTGGAAAGCCTGTTTTCTCGGGGAAAAATATCCAAATGAAAATTACGTATTTTTTACCACGTAGCAAATGATCTGTGTCAAGCTGTCTCACACACTGCAATATCTTTGCCACTCTGTATCACGTACCACAAGACTTGCGCCACTCCCTACCACACAGTAAGGGACCTGTGGCTCTCTTTACCACGCACTATGCCGACCTAACACGATAGTAACGCCTACGAGCGGACGAAGATATCATCTGGCATTACGGAAATATTCAGTGTGTTGTGAAGACGAAGGTTAACCCGCGCGGAAGATACATAAAACCAATGTAATACACCAATGTCAAGAAGCAGATTATACCCTCTAGTACAAACACACTAATGCTCATCACGAATTAATTGTCCTGAAACACTTCCCAGAAACGAGGCAGCTGCACGAGTCGTTAGGGAATTGGGTCCTGTTGTTTAGGTAGTCGACTCCATCACATAGTGAGATTCACCGAGGCCTAAACAAGACAAGTTAGTAGCATTTTCGAAGCAATTAACCTACGAAGTGAAATCTATTCTTAATGTATTTAACTGAAACGAAAATACATATCTTTTCTATAGCTTTCTAATTACATTGTTTAAATGATTTCCTTTTTTGGTATCTCTGTACGGATTAATTACGAGGATTATAACCTTGTAAATGATGTTGTAAGCGGAAGAAAAATCTATTGAAATCCAGAAATCATGTATCACATTTACACACTCCTGTCAGGTTGGTGATAGAACAGTGGACGCTCTCAAAATTGTTTCCTTATTTTCTTTTCTTGATACGCTCAATCAACGCAACGTTAATCTCTGGTTTTGGATTTTACCTCATTGTTACCATCAAAATGTAACCATAGGTCTCTTCTTGAGGGAAAATCAATCTATATTCTACATCACTCAGCATGGTCTTGTTCCTCAGCCTCAAGCTGTCAGTGAGGGAGGGAAAGGTTTCTCTCTCCCACCAAAGTTTTTCCTACAGACTAGCGGGAGATAAGACCTCCTTCACACACTCAAACATTTTCGGTGACATAATGTCTTCAGCCAAACACCTACCACTCACGGGTGGAGACAACATTCTTTACAAGTGGGCATATACATAGCGAGGGTGTATACGCGATCTGAGAACCCTTCTCAATACTCTAGGAGATGCTTGAAGATCTCTCGGTTGGTGGATCCTACTTACAGTGACGTTCACGGCCTTAATGTAAACCCAGGTCAATGACAGGGCCTGGAAGTGTAGTCCTTAATGACCCAGATAACTATCTGGTCTGGACACTAAACACCATCTCCAACACTCTCCATTTGGTCTGGACACTAAACACCATCTCCAACACTCTCCATTTGGTCTGGACACTAAACACCATCTCCAACACTCTCCATTTGGTCTGGACACTAAACACCATCTCCAACACTCTCCATTTGAACGGCCAACGTATCTAAGCTTTGGTCATGTATGTAGTATATTTCCTCCCTCACATTTCTCTTCTCCAAATCGCAATCTGTAACACACTGAGTATTTCATCCTCCGTCGATCGGTGAATACGTTTAATCTAAACTTCTGACAACTTCAACGGGAGTTGGATCTTGTGATATCGACTGTCATCCGCTGCTGTGAGGCAGAGGCAGTGTGTGAGCGTCCGTTTGTGTGTGTGTATTCGTGAGTATGTGTATGTATATGTATGTGTGAGTATGTGTGTATATGTTTGGGTGTAAGTGTTACTGCAAATGTAAATTTGAAAGCGTGTATGTGTGTGTGTGTGTGTGATTACTACTTGTGTATTTTGGGAAGAGAATTTTACATTTGTGTAAAATTTTTTCTAAAATGTGTATCATATCTACTTATGTCTTCCCATCTGAAGCAGTGTAGGTTATCTAAAAAAAATTCGGAGGCCAACTTTTTTTTTTTTGATACCTCTCAGCAGACATCAAACGAAGCCTTCACACACACCAGAATTTATGGCATAGACAGGAACTACACATGACTCTCTCATGCGCTTTTCCCCCTTTTAAAAGGGGAAAAATGCTTGCAGAATAACGCCTGCTCGATTCCTCGACATTTAGCTTTTACACAAAATAACTTGCAATATATACGCATCCCTGTCCTTTCTGCGTAATCTAATACTCCACTCTTGGGTTGCCCTGGCATAGCCTTGTCTGTATTATGTCAAGAAGTTTGTGAGAAAAGGTTGAAATTAAGCTTAATACTGGCACCTTAATATTCTGAGACGCATTTCCTTAATTTCAGGAATGAATAGGTCGCTTCTCCCTGCGATAGACTTATATAAAATTCATTCATTGTTAAGAACTGATGATGCGAAGCTTGAACGAAACATAGATCACACAAAAACATTCAAGCAACATCACTCAGGTAATCGGTAAAAAAAAAAAAAGAATGATTATGAAATCTCTCTTATCTAACGAGGAGTCATTATTAATTCCCTTCTCTCTCTCTCTCTCTCTCTCTCTCTCTCTCTCTCTCTCTCTCTCTCTCTCTCTCTCCATCTATTGGCCCATCTATCTATCTCTCAATCGACCTTCTCGTTCTCCAGTCATCTCTGCTTGCGTACGCCACACGTTCGAAATTGATACATGACGAGTAATTCTATTCATGAGATCCTCGCCAGGAGCTCCGAATGTCTCTTTGGCGTCGTGCCCGTTGTAGAACGGTACCCAGACCTGTACACTCGTGATCGGCCGAGGTACCTGACGTCAAGGGTCGCTTCGAGGTAAACAACCGAAGTGTATGACGTCACTGCTGTGCACAGGTCATTGGCCAAAGAATAGGACAGCAACGGTTACTTAAAGGTCAGTGGCCGAAACGTATGACGTTCAAAAATAGCTTAAGGGTGTGTATGACGTCAATGGTTGTTTACTGGCGAGTCGCTGCGTTGGATGACGTCAACAACGGCGGATCAACAGCTACGGTGTATGACGTCAGCTTTGTTTATAGGTGACTGGCTCCTGTGTATACCATCAACGGCTATTTAAAGGTGAGAGCCTAAAGTGTATGACGTCAAGGGTTTTGTTCTGCCTCGAGGAACCAAAACAAAAGACTATATTTATAAAGTCATGTCGAAGGCACCGCGACGCTTGGTGTAGAACACGTTAGTGTTAGCTTCATCGCTCCTCCCATGGAAGCGGGATGGTGAGGGGGACGCTGACCTGTTGTATATAAAAGATGTGATGGATCTAAGTCATGAGAATACCTGACATTCCTGTAGTCAGGTAAAGGAGCATCTTATGTGAGAGACAGTGATTGGTGTTGACACTGTACTGTCAATTTACGTAAGATCTGTTTTCTCACGTTGTTGTTTACATAATCTTTATCTATAAGTAACCATGGAGGAGGATTAGTCTTATCTATTTGGTCTTGTTATTGGCAGTATCATCCCCGTGAACCATCAGTTTATCTGTCTGTCAGCTATCCTAAAATGGAGTATCCAAACCTTCCAACATTTTCGTGTCTATGAAGACAGCAAACGCGTAAAAAATTAGATGATTTCTTATTGATTCCCTTAACAAAATATAGAAAACAACATGTTTCGATGATAAGTAGAAAGTTAGTTCGTCAAACTAAAGACTCTAGAAGAAACAAAAGAATTAACCTCCCGTCTGGAACTCTTTTGTCTTTCTTATTTTCCGCGTCTGTACTCCATACCTGTTTATAGTTCTCTAATAAATAGCTGGCCATTCTTACCACAAGTGTTGCATTAAAAGGTGCAGAAGCCCTGTGCAACACACTCTCACATCTCTTTTCACAGGAGATTCCTGGAAGAGTACATAGCCGGAAATAAATGTCACTGTTTTTCTGTCGTGAGTACTACTTTACTTCCTCTAATGTTTGATATACTCAAGTATATCCTTATCCTATTGCACTGGGATACGTGTATCTCAACGTATTTTCTCTTGTTTAAGAAAGAAATTTCATTCGAATTGAATTCAAGTATCTATCAGTCATGTTAAATGTATAATCTCAAGACGTTATTCTTTAGCTACATTCACCTCAGGACTTATTCCAGTACCCCTTTCTAAAAGGGTTCTAAGACTCCACCAAGACCTCTTCTCCAGGGGTCTCTTGTCTATAGTCAATTTGCACTTAGTAGCAATCATATGCAACTTTACTAATGGGATCATCTACGTTTCTCGAGATGGAATGTGAAATGACATACAGTTTATTACGGTCTTTTTAGTTTCCTCTACAAAGTCGGTAACTTCAGATATAGTCACATGAAAAGGTCAAAGTTCTCCTAAAATGTTTGGAAAGCCATTTAATACCCTGAAGTGCGTCTCACGGACGAATTCCCAATGTTACATAATAGTGATCATAACGGTGCCCTTTAGATCCTGCGTAGGAGTTGATTATTCAGCAAGTCCCTGACGTCTACGCCACTCGATATTCTACTTTCATCTAATTCCTCCAGAAAGTAAGACAGGGGAACCCCTGTGTCTTGCCACTAAGATAGCCGTAGTGACTCGTGCTCCCACCGAGATAGACCATCATCCAATGAATCGGCCAGACACCTGTTACTTCTCATATCGAGCCACTGCTTTGGACGACAATATAATACTATAAGAACCTGTTCATCACTTACCTTCACCAGGTGTTTGGATAGATGGTGTTGCGTCATTCCACTTGGCTCTAATTTCTTCTTCCTTCCTTCCTTCCTTCTCTCGCGACCAGACTTCTTATTCCACAGGCTCCATGCACTCCTCTGTCGTTTCTGTATGAACCAAAAAAAGAAAAAAAAATCTTATCTTCAACATAAATGCAGCTTACGGAGGGTGGGAGGTGGAGGCTCAGGATGCACTCAAATTGCCTTCCCCCTCCCAGACGGTGACCCCATTGCCCCAGGGAAGATAAGCGAGGAAATTTGCATGAACGACGAGCGGAGGCTGGGGTACCCCGGAAGTTAGTGGGAGGAGGTCAGATAAACCCTAGCAACATCTTACCGTAGTTTCGATGCGAACAGAAAAAAAGAAAAGAAAAAACATCGTACATTAAGCTGCTAAGCTTCGTGGAGGATTTCAGGGAGAGGAAAGTTTCCTCAAAACTGCCTCACAATTTTCTGAGCAAAAACATTTCTTGGTATCTATATATACATTTTTTTAGGGGAAAAGGGGAGGAGGTTGGTCATCAATGGTGCATAACAGGCGCTAAAGTGCAGGAAACTGTTAACTCACTGACTACCTATGTGTAAGCTTAGAAGGATCGGTATTTCATGTCGAAAGGAATTTAACTATAGACTGTACGAACGTCAAACGGTATTAAAACTTATCCCTGTACATTGATTAGTATAACACTCTGCTGACTTGTACGTGTAACATAGGGTTTGTAAGATCACCTGGACTTACAGCATTCTCTTGGAAGTTTATGTACCCACTGTATTCCAGTTACCATTCATTCTACTTTATAACGCTCTTCCATACCTTGAAGATGGATGGAACGATTACACTTGCTACTGGTTCAGCGACCAGCGCCTGTTGAAAGTTAACGTGCAGGCGTATGCTTGGGAAACCTGCCACAAATAGCTATTGAAAGTAAGTGTTCCTCTGAGTTTTGATCGTCATCACGAGATGCGTTTTGGGGGGACTGAAAAATGGGATGACCTTCTATCGCTCACACTGATATGATCGCGCCTGGACGCTGTTGTGTTTAGCTTCGTTGATAACTTATGCACTGACCCGGGCTTAGTACCCGGCTAGGGCAGACGAGACACACAGCTTAACCAGCTGTTCATCCATTCTCTGGTTAGAATATCATTGGGTACCAACGTCAACCAATGTAAAGTACACAGCTGTGTGATAGACCTAGACAGCCCAAAACTCGTAACCCAGTTCGAGTTAAGCTAAGTTTAGCCATGTTTGGGGTCATGGCCCTCCCTGACAGACACGTGAGCCTTCCAAAGGTTGGTACTTTATTTCACCAAAATGATTCTATTAATTCTCCATCTCTTTCGCTACGTCCATTGTACACATAATTTTCTCTTTAGTTCTCACTAAATCTCCGTTCATCTAGTTAGTCAGTCTTACTGCCCTTTGTGGTAACAAGGGATCACCACAGATAACAATCAGTATCACTTACACTATATGGAGACGAATGTTACATGTTTTAGTCTTTAATTCTATCTTGATGAAATGCTGCTCTTCAGTATTCAACTTTTGGTTTTATGACGTATCATGTATGCTACGTGGAGCAGAGAGTGAGGCTCTTATTTCAGATGAGAGATGTCGGCTCAACAATCGCCATTGGACATGAAAGATGACACTGAATACTGGCGATTTATGAACAGTTTCATGAAAATGAAGGAATGAAGTGATGCAGTGGAATGAAGCAATTTAGTGAACTCGCTAACAGTAACAAAGTTCTACTGAAAATCGGAATATATTTTAGTTATGGTGATAACATCTGTGTATAATCACGAAAACCTCACGATACTAACGTAGGACTGAGTTCAGTTTGCTAGACTTGGGAGTTTTTCGTTCACTGCCGTGCTTCAAAGATCGAATTAAGTTAACGCTCCATCGTTTTCCAAGTTCAAACTCCATCGTATGCATATCCTGTTATAATTACAATCAGTAATCTTGGTGCTGAGGTTCATAACAATGTTCGAAGACCCTCCAAGTGGCAACTCCACACCTGGCATCGAAGGTGTACATTAACATTTACATCGTTGGTGTCTGCCAGTTCCCCCACAGCGGTGGCACCAGCAGCCACTCTAAGGGCTGCACCAACGCAACGTCGGGTATCACCACTCCCTCACCATCAGAAGATATGGCTGTACAACTCTTCTTTGTCTAAGTTCCGTACCGATTTCTTTTAGGGTAAAACTACTCTTTGATCATAAGGACTCCTCTGATCGCCTCCAGAATCGTGCACGAAGGAGCTCATGCAAAGCAGTCAGTAGAGCACATAGCAGAGCGAAGCATCTCGACCAGTAAGAAATCATCATAGGCCTCACATAACACACTTTATCTCTGAGCCTCTCAAAGATTCCCTTGTGATGTGAAGCCAAGCTTCGAGGCAACGGAAACAAGACTGTGATCAAAACTTAGCATCCTCAATTCATCTAGCCCCTGAAACTTACGCATATAAATGTGATACAGATTTATATACATCATATATATATATATATATAATATGTATATATATATATATATATATATATATATATATATATATATATATATATATATATATATATATACATCATTCCACTGCTGGCACCGGTATCTAGAAGCCTGATCATTTATGATATAATGCAATTCCTTAAGATCACAATCACTGCCATTCTTCGTTCAAGGCCCATGGTTACAAATTTACGTTTCTGTCCCAACAATACCCTTTTAGAGGAACCTTTCTAAAACCAACATGTTTAAGGAGCATATTTTGAGCGATAGTGTCCAAACATGTGATAACAGGGACCATTACTTCTCGTTCAAGTTCACCCGTGAGCCTCTGAATGGGCCTTGTCCTGCTGTAAGACGGAGCACGACTCCTTAGTGTCCCTGCGTGGCAAGATTGCAAGGGTATCCCCGAGTAGGTGTTTAGATGAAGGAAGGGAGAGAGAAAATGAGAGGCAAAACCTCAATGCTGATCTCGCCAGTGCCCCACCGGTATAGAATAATTCTCTTATGCCCCACGTTCTACCTCTACCATGATATCAGCGAGTGGTATACGTTGCCGGAGGCTTTCACTTACCGAAAAATCCCAGTCTGACATTCGTCTACCGAACTGTAAGCTTAGGCAGGTGACCCGTCCCCTTTCACCGTGGCAGAAATTCCGACCACCGAACACGACAGGGACGAAGAGGATTTCTTAGCTCCAGAATGTGAGGTTCTTAAAAGCTTGTTGCCTGCTCCCCTACACAAAGCTTCACTACTACCTTAAGCCTTCGTCTTCTCAGAGTAGTCGCAGGTATGATGTTGAGATTGTGTGTGTGTGTGTGTGTGTGTGTGTGTGTGTGTGTGTGTGTGAGTGTGTCCAGACTTCGCCTGCTCGATGTAACACCAAAAAGTACAAAGTCACCTTCAGCAAGGCTGTACAGACTCGTCAAAGAAACTCTCCCTCTAAAGGAGACTACATAACCTCGCTACTGGAAGGAGCTTAAGCCATAGTGATAAAGGAACTTTTAAAAAGTTCCTGGGGTAACATCAAGTGTTTATCTTAAAAAGTCCTGAGGAAAATGGCGCCCAGTTTCCAGTCAATTACATGACTGATCTTTCATATGCCAAAAAACTTCGCAAGACTCTGATCCAATTCTAATGTTGTACTTGTGTTGTCTATGTCTCCATCTTAATGCCTTTCCTATTCGACCAATATGTATATTTCATGACGTTTACGTTACAATACGCCTTCAGCATTATCCAAACAGTGGCTGTTCATTATAAGAGTACTTCCGATGTTTGTTTGATCTATGTAAACAACATCATTGTTTAGGGGTGTTAGAATTCACGAGGGTTGGAATCTCTTCGTTGGAATGGCAATGTTAGATGTTTTTCATTACAACGCTGCCATTTCGTCGAGAGCCCGCACCCCCTTAGTATAAAACACGGTAGTGTTTAAGTACACTTCTCTTCCGCCTTCAAGACTAACGACACTGAAGTGAAGGCAATCCAAGCTGATTCAGGGACTCGATTATATGGACAGTAGGAGCGGATACTCATTTTCCCCACGCCTGGTATAAGCGCCTCAATTATCATTAGGGGGTCATGAAAGAGAGTGTAAACGCCGGAGGCATTGAAGTATTGATTAGATAATGAGAGGTTAGCAAGAAAACAGGATTCTACGCAGGAACAGCAGGAGGAGGACTCATAACGACAGTTGAGAGTAACTGTGCGTGTGTGTTACACTACAGTGAAGCAGGACCGACAAGAGCAGAGGAGTAACCACAGGAGGAAGACGAGATTGACGACAGTCACAGCAGAGGATCAACAGCAGACATATAAGCAGTGGTTATATAGCCAAGAACGGAGTAGTATTAACAACGATTCCATAGATGTAATGGCAGTAGGAGTACCATGAAATGCTCCAGTATAAGGCCAACAACCGGTAAAAGTAGCACCAGCAGGGGAGAAAGAAGGAGGCAATTATTACACATAATCCAGTATGCTACTGAGAGGCTGTCAAGCGGCACTCGATACGCTATTAAGATGATTGCTAGGGGTGTTGAAGGAAGGGCAGCCGCACGCTAGACACGACCTTACTTCCTCACCCGCACAGTATATGTCTCTCTTTTGTTTCACTTGTTGTTGTTGCAGTAGATTCCAATGCTCTGTTATCAGCACGGGTAAATCTGCATGACTCAAGGGGCCATAAAGTTTTAGTGATATGTGATTTTCATGGTATACGCGGCGTGTAAGCTCACGCAAGTAGACTATGTAGTTAAAGCGAATGTGGAACTGATATTCCTATATTAACATTTTGTGATATAAGTATAGCGTTTGGGGTAATATGGACGATTTTCAACTGGAGTTCGCAGACACTTCACCCACCACATGGGTACCTGGCGCAGGCTAGTGTGTGTGCGTGTGTGTTTCAGCCACCAAGTCAAAAATCTATGAATTTTGAAAGACTGATAAAAGATAACGACAATCGTGGAAAATATAACATCTGCCTAAAGATCTTATCTCAAGAGTGAAGAGATGAAATATTTTTTTAACGAGTTTATCAATTCATACAAACTTTGTCCTTCATTTCAAATGCTAACTGAATCTCGACTTTCGTATAGATAAGAAGCGAATTGATATACACAGTTCTGGGTGATTATTGGCATCGGGCACAGATTCCAACACACGCAAAAGTTGGAAAATCACACTTACGTTCAGTCTCAAGTGAGACTGAAAAATATCATCTCACCTCTGTCTGAAAGAAAAAAAGAATGGAAGAAATAAGGGGAAGGGGAAGGGGAAAATATGGTAATCTTAGGAAGTTCTGATGTCTCAACTGCCTATAATCTTAAGAGCCTGTTGGAAAACATAATACTTTGTCAAACAAGCATGCAGATAAACGTTACCCAACATTCTTCTATAGAGAAAACGAGAAGACGCCAAGTGAGGCACAAACTAATGATATTAACGATGATGATAATAATAACACTAATGATAATATGATAATGATAACAATAATAATGATAATAATAATAGTAATGATAGAAATAATAATGATGATAATAATGATAATAATGATAACATGGTTTGATGCTATATTTGCTAAACGTTATCCACAGTCCCACGTTCGATTCTTGGTCTAAGTAGCTGCCTTACAGCCAACCCGGCTTACACAGGAGCATTCGATTTGGAATACATGGAAAATGGGAGCAGAGGATAAGATGGATTGGACGTGCGTGTATTATATATATATATATATATATATATATATATATATTATATATATATATATATATATATATATATATATATATATATGAAATATAGACATCGTTACCATATAATGGTAGGATTTGGGCAGGACAGATCCGGTGCTTTAGGCTGTGTTGGCTGCAACCAATCTCAAGCCATTGTGGCAAATGGCATCGTTTATATTCACACCTGCTACCATACTGATCATCAGCATACTAGAAAGACGTTTCATCTGTTACGTGGAAATGGTGAGTAGTATTTGTCTGTCTATGTCTGTCTGTCTGTCTCTGAGTAGTATTTGTCTGTGTGTGTGTGTGTGTGTCTGTCTGTCTCTCTCTCTCCAGTAGGTAGCTGGTGTGGTAGCTAGACATCGACCAGGGAGGTATTAACGGTACTATTTATCAGGGGTTCGAGAAGGTCAGTGATGGCTGTGTAGTGAGACAGCACTTCAGTGGCTGTCTGGTTTTAACTCCCTTTGGTTCAAGTAACTGTGTTTACTCTCCGCCTCTCTTACGTACTTTGTTTTTTTTTCTATGTTATCTGTGACCGTACGGGCAACTGAGGCTGTGTTGATTTGTGAGCCGACTGCCGCAGCCAGGATTCGAACCTATGCGCTCAATCCTGGGTGGGGCCCGTGAATGCGTCATGGTTTGGAACGTTAACCGCTACACCACACATGCTACTTGATAACGCATAACTCTCACACTACTCGATCTTCATACGGTATACAGGGTCTCAAATATTCTCACTGTAAGGTCACTTGATTTTGGATACGAATATCTACGAATGTCAGGCATACCAAAGCAAGCAATTCATTCAAAAAGATACTAGATTTTCAATTTGAAAATATACTGAATTTTTATATCCAATAGGTAAATCATCAGCAATAAAAATCTGTCTCTTTTAACTTCTGCAGCCAACCCCGTAACAAGCCAGTGATGTTTCTCTCTCTCTCTCTCTCTCTCTCTCTCTCTCTCTCTCTCTCTCTCTCTCTCTCTCTCTCTCTCTCAGGAAGCTCGCTTCCCGAGTAAAGTGCTCAACACAATGGCTTCGGTTTTCTAAAAATCTTTCCGTAATGTGAAATATGAATTTTTCCTTTTTTTTTTTCTATACATCTGAAATTCTGTGCAGAAATTCACCTATTTTCTTTTCAGTATTCAAGAAGCCTTGAGGATGGGTACGAACTACAGCATGGGGTAGCGTACTGCACTTCCTGTAGCCACCTGTCAAACATGTAAAGGAACTTCGAAACTTAGACACAGAGTTGATACACGTTGAGGAACTTTGAGTGAAAATATTTTACGGAAACTTCAGGAACAGAGATGAAGCTAAGATTTCCTAAGCTAAGATTTGGGATAAAAAGAAACTAAACTGATTATCGAGGTGATTGCGGAAGAGTGGTCAGGACCCAGAATTTTCCAAAGGATGGAGATATAAGAACTAGAATTTCTAACTCTAGCGATAAGAGTAGAAATTATGTAAAATGTTACGATGCTATGACAAGGAGCATAGAAAATGGTACTCTTACATTAATTCATGCAGGGACAAAAACCCTTTAGAAAAAGGCCAAAAACTAACGCACAAATACATAGGAAATAACCCAGGAGTGAAGGGTTGCAACAAAGGATAAGCACTGTCAGATACTCCAGCGAGAAAGACACCAACGATTTTGCTACCAAGCGAATCATCGTCATCCATAACAGATCAAATGTTAAATAATTTACGAAGGATAACACATCCTGCTGGAACAATAGCTGATTTGCATAGGATGGACTGTATCCTCATATGATTACTGAAGTCTAGAGAGAGAGACAGAGGTAGTAAATATCATCGGAAATATTGGAAATGAAATGGTGGGACGGAGAAAATTTAGCTGTGATGGATAAGCTGAAACCTGCCACAACCACTTAAAAGAAGAAGTCTGTGGCAGGTATCAAAGTGCAGTCAAAATCTAAGCCTGGCTACTTACGTTAAGATCCCTCAAGTTAAGCATGTAAGAAAAACATTTCTTACGATACATTTGGCAACAGTTCAAGCTTGCCTTAGCTCCAGCAGGATGAACAGCATACGATAGAAATAAATGGATGAAAATAATGTTTTTTCTTTTTTGCAAATGCAGAGACTGTAGGTAAAACCTGTTTGCTGGTGACGTTTTGTTTATGATAATTACTTGTGTATGACTTCATTATCAATCATTGATTATGTTGTGTTTAACTAAGGACATAAATGCTTTTAGAACCGACTTATTTAATCAAAGCTTGTATTTTCTATATTCAATTATCATTACTCTGTATGACCAAATTCTACCCTGTTTTGCCAGGCCATGTTGGTCACTATATAAGAAAAGAAGCGTTAGAATAGGTGTAAAGAAATATCCTCATGATAAAACAGTAGCAAGAAATACTATCATAATATTACGGTAGCAAGAAGTACCATCATGATATAACAGCAGTGGATGAAAGAAATATACTGAATGTATGAGGACAACATACAGAAACTTTAAAAAAAGATTGCCTAGTAGAGAAATATCAAAAGATACGGCTCACGAGTGTAGAACTTCCTTCCCCTGTCGTGAAAGCTGGTATCCATCTGACCAGAGTGTAACACTTCCTACGACATTTCAATGGTAGACATACACACGTAGTGGGGCCAACCATGAAACAATAAAGATATAACTATTCTTATGGTTGCTCAACTCGCTTGCGAATAGATCCATATCGAAACAGACGCAAATATCTTTGTTGATACAATCTACTGAAATGAAGTCTTCGAGGCCACAGAAAATGCTGAGATCGTTCGTACTGAAGAACGTAATGTACGTACAAGTTGCAGGTCAGGTACAACCTTTCTGACAACTGTCTGGACGATGATGTTCAGACAATGATATATGTGCCCGAGTGTCTAATCTGAATTCATTCTTACAAACCCCCGACAAAGTTATCAGACTCTATTCATTCATATGTAACCCATATGGCAAAGTATGTAACGTTCGTTATCAAGTAACTTGAATTATAAGCGACGCAGCCAGAGAGGAGAAAGAGGCAGTAAATCAAATTCAACAAACATTTATCAAGAAATGATCAAAAACCCCAAGTTGATCCACTTGCCTCCTTGCGACAAGGAATGGTAGCCCTGAGGGGGAAAATTATCCTTAAGAGGCGAAAAGTAGTCGCACACACACACACACACACACTGGCCTTAATGTCCATGGCGAGTCATGGGCCTAATGCCCAAATGACAGACCATAACGCTTTATCATGTAGCAGAACAGAACACCTGCAATATGATAATAGGATAGGGACAGATAAACGACAGGGCATAAACGGAAAAACATTCTTTATAATGGTATTCTTTCTTATTTCTTCTTCTCCCTCTCCTCTAACTACACTCCAGGTCTGGACTCGATGAATATTTCTGTACATGTCTGGACGTTTAGCAAAACAATGAATATCACCATCACAAGCAAAACCTCGAAGGGACCCAGTGGTCTGTTGCTGTTCAAATTCCTTTGTATCCCTTTGTATATACATTCATGGATTCATCTTTCGCATCTAACATACGACAAGTCCGTATATAGTTTATGATAATCATAGCTTCATTTAGCCATCCAAAGAGAAGTACACAAATACTCTAAGAAGAAACAAGCGAGAACAAGAGCTTCGAAGAAGCAAGAAGATATAGTGCGAGTCTTTGACAGAATCATCAAAGGACATTGCATAATATACGTCGTAAAACACACGGCAAAATTTCTCCTGAAAAATAAGGTGTAGTATCCTTTTCCCTACGAAATTCAGAGAACGGCACTGTAGAGCAGTCATAAGAAAAATATGAACTACTCTTCTAAAACAATATTTTTCTCGTTTTGTTATTCAGTTTTCAAATGAACAATTGCCGTTTCAATGAATTATTTAGTTTTTTTTACACCACCTTCATCTGGATTGCTCTTCTTGCCATATAGGAGGAAAGCTGTTGTAGTCACAGATATTCGAAGGTATCTGGTGTCTTCTCCAGGGAGGTGGAGCTTCGGAGGGACGAAAGATCACTAGTATCAAACTCGCTGTTCAAGGATTTGTTCCTGTGTCCTGGAAGATATCTCGTCTTCGCTGGTGTCCACACACACAAAAAAAAAAGATATGACAATAAGATATCTATACCATCAATCATCCGAGGTCTTCGATCAACTGATTTGGAAATTTCTCCTTATTTCCGCGTGTTACTTGGTCATTGGCCTTTTTTTTTTTTTATTTCATCGTTTTCCTTTACCGTAAATCACTTTTTCTTTTCCCCCATCTTCCATTTTCTCAACAATCTCCACTCTCATTATTTTCAACTCGCATTCCTTCATCTCTAGTCTTTCGTCAATGGTCTCATTTGTCATTTTCCTTATCTTCATTTTCCCTTTTCTTATCAATGATCCCCTCTTAAAGACACGTAACTCTGAATCTAGTTTCCTTTCTCCATCTCACAGCTATCTTTTTCTTATGTATTTTCGTCCCCCTTTCCTTCACCCCTATCTCCCTCTTCCATCCCCTTCACCTCAAAGCCGCCTCTTTGACTTCAGTGTGTGATTGATGTTTCGTTGAATGTTTTCTTGACTGATTGCTGGCGGATGATTCTGTGTGTGTGTGTGTGTGTGTGTGTGTGTGTGTTTCTCTCTCTCTCTCTCTCTCTCTCTCTCTCTCTCTCTCTCTCTCTCTCTCTCTCTCTCTCTCTCTCTCTCTCTCTCTCTCTCTGGCACCGAGCTCCCTACCGAACTCCATCAAATTCCTAAATCCCTCGGATATTCAGAGACATCCGGTTCCAACTTTGATGTTGAGACCTCTCTCCCACACGGTCTACCAAGCCTTTTCAGTCGGAGCCTGGCGATTGCAAGGTCTCAAAAGTTTAACGTAAATGGGGATCCAGAATTCTTATTTCATTTCTTTTTTTTCATCTCATGCCATGTTACTACGCTTCGGTATTGATATCCATAGGCTGCAGTGTCTCGCTCTGAAGCGCTGTAATGTAAACCAGAAGAGCCACAGACAGCTTCGGCAGCGGAAAATGTTCATCTTTCTCACTGGACAGTAACTGGGCTCGTTTACTGCATAAATGTATCCCAATGAGTATGATGAGTGAGCCACCGACGTGTGGAGTTTATTTAAATGCTTTAAGCCCAATGGTTTGATCCGCGATTGTAATCCTGTGGCGCTAACAACTCTAGTCCTCTGAATGTGGTAACTTTAACTCTGTTGAATACGATGAAAAACGTGTTTTGTTTCGTTTCTTTCCCGGAAACACAGAGTGGAAGCCAAAGCACGTACGATGACTGAACCCTTGTGATACTCTGTGTGTTCAACTTATGATGAAATTATTCTTTGAATGGGAAGCAGTAAGCAGGTTGAATTCAATAGTTATGAAATGCACTCTTTACTTATTTCTCTTTCTACATGCTATTCTTTCCCCTCTGCTCAGTTTCAAAACATCACAATTCAACCCTACTATAACATAATTGCATTGGGCATAACCATATCCTCCACCCTTTCCTGGAAACCTTATATCATCATCACAAAATCTGCTTGTCGAGAGCTAGGGGGTGTTGAATAGGTGCCTGTTCTTTTTAGCAAGCAGACGTATCATATCTACATGCGCTTCTATTTGGAGCACTGCTTGCACATCTGGTGGTGGCTCTGCCTCCACCCCTCTCTATGCCCAAGTGGAATGAAAAAAACCTTCCCTCACGTTAGTCCTCTCTTTAACCATCCCTTTCTTTCCATAGGGGTGTTCCCGCCCCTACAATGTCCTACAGGTATCATTTCAGTCCCTGCGTCCCTGCCACCAATGCTTGGACCTGTGGCACGAGTTGGGCTGCTGCTTCCCATGGTGTCTGTTTGAAGCCTGACCACACGAGGATTAACCGTTAGGATATCTCCTTTCCTCGAGCAGCGAATCTACAAGATTGTATCCCTTCTTTCGTCTATCCTTAGTCGTTTCTACCGCCACGAGCCAAGTCTACAAACATCTCAAGAAATACGATACATTTCTTTACTCATTTTACTTTCATTTCCAATATTCTTTATCACCCAAAATGAATACGACTGGGATATATTTTTTTGCCATGCTGATCACTTTAGAAAAAAGTGAGTATACGTGAAACATCAAGGTATAAGATATATGAAACACATTTTTGAAAATCCTTTCATGAATATATATTGAGGAGATCAGGTGGCCCCTCCTACGACAGCTTACAGATTGCCTCCCTCCGTGATCCCCTGGCGGAGCACTCTTGTTTTTTTTTTGCTCCTTACACAAGGCGCACCAAACACCGCGGGAGTCACTGTCAGAGGTCGAAGTTGAGAGCAAATGCTTTAACACACACAACGTCAGAAGTACGTCATGCAAGATGTCGTATGGCATTTTACTTTGGGAGTTGATGAATCATTATTTCATTCGTTCATATATATCGGAAACTAAAAGGACTCACACACACACACACACACACACACACACACACACACATATATACATACATAGTAAATATCATATCTGGGTATCAGGGAAAAGCATACATCCCACGTATTTTCTGCGAACAGAGAACGGGGTCAACTGAGAAGTTTTTCCCCTCTGAGCCTGTTGTCTGTCCTTGAACGCTACCTCGTGAACGCGGGAAATGGCAAGTACGTATGAAAAAGAAATATATATATATATATATATATATATATATATATATATATATATATATATATATATATATATATATATATATTTGTGTGTGTGTGTGTGTGTGTGTGTGTGTAACCAACACATACTACTACCACGGTACCAATCTACACACACAAAAAGACTGGCACACACTCCTCATTGGCTGGTAAAACGCAGACTACGATATCTTAAATTTAGCACAAACTTACTGAACAGAGAGAGAGAGAGAGAGAGAGAGAGAGAGAGAGAGAGAGAGAGAGAGAGAGAGAGAGAGAGAGTTATGACATAACAGTTAAAGTTTCTCACGACTATTGGAACATTGCCAACCTCCCCTCCAAATCCATCTATTAAACTGTCGGCAGAGGAGATTGATGATGGGAAATAAACGCTGTGGTACTCCATATAAAGTAACAAAGTTAGTAAGAGATTTTACCAAAGGAAACTCGAGATGTGTTCGAGACTCATCGTCTTAACGTTAAAATCTATCGATTATATGATAAGGAGAACCTTACATTAAACCAGTAAGATCTTATGTATGCAGTATCATAACCTTGATCAATATAAACGATACCTGTTATCGAATAGTTACGTATTTCTCAATCACTTAAACGATTTCTACTTTGCGTTATTCGACCGTAGCCACTATGAAGCAATCCCTTAACATGATGAGAAGCCTGTCTTGTTTGTGACTTATTGTTTCACTCTCCTCAAATGCCGTTGTATTTCATCTATCATCATCATCTTCTCAAGAGAAACCTCTCATATCTTCGCCATCATATAAGTTACTTTTCCATATCCTTAACCTATCTCATGTTTTTTTTTTTCCCCAAAGTTCTCGCTTCTTCATCTCTTCTGTTCTTCAGTTGCTTTGATATGCTTCCTCTTATGCTTTGCATCTTACCCATGTCTTGCCCTCCATCTATTTCCTCGGCCCTTGTAGACTAATGCACTCGGGAGGCAACCGTCTCACGAACCTCTCCCGCGTTATACGGTCTTCTCTGCTCACATGAATATTAATGCTGTCTTTCCACCACGTTATTGCTCTACCAGGTTATGTATTTTCATCAGACACCCATTGCCCTCCTTGTCCCAAGGCCATTCGCTGTCATTTTCTGTTCTTCCAGTCGCATTTCATGTGTTCTCTGTGCTACACCCTCACTCTCATATTTACTCTCTCAATAAAGACCATCTCCCCAGGGCCCTTTCACTTATATGTCTGCAATTTACGTTGTCCCTCACATCATGTTTCGCATTTACTCCCCCTGACCTCTCTCTTTAGTGCTTTTCTTCCTCCATGTCTCCCTTCCACCCACCCTACCCCATCTTCCCTGCACGATCATCAAGGTCCTTCAACCATTTCTGCCATTGCATTCAAGTGCAAAGTTCCCCACATCGTTCTTGACTCCCTTATTACTGCGTCGTCCACGAATTTCCCTCGGTATACAGACGTTCCTTATGTCGCTCCCACTCATAAAAGTCCTTATCACTCTACGTTTCCACACACAATCTTAACCAAAAGCTCTTCTTCGAGTGACCCACATTTTTGTATTTTTTCCAGCCCATGAACTCTCACCAAGAATTAACTACTTGCTCATACTTTTTTGCCTATTCCAAAAGTAAACTTCAAAGTGATAACCACAAAAAAATGTCCTTTAATCTGATTTTCACACACCCGTATGATGAAAATACATACTCATATCTTTACCCACAATATTCTTAATATTTGTTTCATACCCGGAATGATCATATTCAAAGACTTCATCTTCAAGCTCCATTATCGAAAATCCTCACACAAATCTAACACTGTATCCATTTCTCTTTCGCAATCCCGTATGTTTTATTTGCTCAAAATCAGCCACTTATGTCTCTCTTACCATCAGTAACTTAACTCGCTCGCTTACTACATCAAATCTTTTCCAAATCCTTAACCTTTCTTATGTTATTCCCAAGTTCTTTCTTATCTCTTCTATCCATCACTTGGTTAGGTATGCTTCCTCTTATGCTTTGCATCTGACCCTTGTCTTGCATTCCTTTATTTCTTCGGCCCTTTGAGACTACTGCAGTGGTCGAAAGGGATGTGTCCCAAGCTACTCGCTATACTCTCTCTACACACACCTTTGCGGAATCCTATCCCGGCCTTTAATGAGCTTGTATCGCGCATTTTAGATCGACAAAAGAATCGCAATCATATGTCTTCTATTCGCTCCTGCGTACATCCACACCCATCTCTCCATCGTATATACTTGCCTCAAAATCATTCAAAAAGAGATCCAGTCCTTGCCTTAATCTTTCTTGCTCTTATGACCATCTATACTAACTATATATCTTACGTTAAATCTTATTAGTCAAGCCTTTAATCTCTTTCTTAGCCTCTGAGTTATCCTCCTTGTGACATCTGAGATATCCTCTACGTTAAGCATGAACAGACACGTCTTCCTCTCATCCGATAACAGTGCTTCCTCTCTCAACCATTCCCAAAATGTCATTACTACTTGCACTGTTGCCCAGACATCGCTGTCCCTCTTGAATACACATGATAGTCTTCGATCTCAGTACCTTAGAGTTTAACACTCTATATGGGTGAAACGAACGGGCGTTGACAAAGTGTATCCTGCCTCTGACCACACTGCCTGCACTCGGTGAATGAAATAACCCATCAATCAACAGACAGTGGCTGGGTGTACATATACTCAACACTTGGTCGACAATCAGAGAGTGCACACTTGCCCAGCATGTGGAAGACACCATGACTAAACACACTGACCATACTCTCAGCAGTGACTGAACACATGCCAACCTAACCCTAACGAGTAGTGAGAAAGTGCTCATTAGTTAACGTCTAGGAGACAGTGAGTAATTATTGTACTTAGGGTTGATTGGTGATTTCGGCTATAGGCTTATCGACTGCTGGGGGTCTTAAAGCTGTTATTGTCATTTTCTAACACCAGTGGAAGTAACCTGAATTCCATCCATCTTCAGACGTTCAAAAATATTCTAAGGTCATACACGCTTTCAGTACAGTTATAGTCTTTGAACTGGAGTATGACCTTAACACTGCAGAAAGTGAGTATGTGTACATTAGCTAAACTCTCAGCATGTTATGAGGATATGAGTATCGACTTAACATTCATCAGGTATTGAGTAAATAAACACGAACGAAACTCTGAGCAGACTGTGAATACGTAAATGATAATAATAACTCAATATTCACAAGTGATTGAATGTATAAACCTTCTCTTCAGTCTTAGCAAGCAGTGAATGAATTAACTAACATTAACCTATTTTTCAAGCGTTGGTCAGTAAAGAAACACATTCTAACATTCTGCATTTCCTGTGCGAGTGAAAAATCAGCATAATACGGAAGGGATGGTGAGTAAATGAACAGTAAATAAACTTTCAAGAAACTGAATATATCGATGAAAAGCGAAGCCACTATTCGACAGTCACGATGTAGATGGAACAAAGTAACACTCAAGATAGAAACCTCTTTATAATTCACCTTTAAAACTATACATATAAATCTAATGACTAACCAAACACTCCACGAACAGTGACTAGAGAGGAACACTAACGCAACATTCGACAGGCAGACAGCCACCACCACCAGGGTGATCGAGATGGCCCATCCTAACTTTGATGCTGATCAACATAAGGTATGAGCAGGAAGCCTCTACGTAATCATGTCTATCATCCTGCCAGCTCGGTAGTCTCCCCTGGCTGCTCCTCTATGGCGTAGCTCGTTAGCTCTACCACGAAACTGATCACATGGGAAGGACAGATAACATGAGATCTGATGGTCTATCACGGGGTTATCTGCTGGAGGACAGTGATCGTATCCGAAATCCGTAATCTATTAGAGATATAGACAGGGTAGTGGGGCCAAAGGCACTTTTCCATCCACTTTTCCCTTCGATACAACAACCGGCAGGAAAATAGCTAAGGTGACCCATATAATACCTTGAAAGATATTCTACGATGGAAATCTTATAGGTAAGCCTGAATAGAAATGTTACCCTACATTGCTGATTTTCTTTTTACAAAATGAAGTTGAAGTGGAGGAATAATGATAATCTAAAAGTGTCACTTATCTACGAGCCAATAACCAACATGATAGAGAGAATAATGTAGGTTTGTGTAGAGAAACGAAGACAATTATATGTCAGTGAAAACGTCAGTCTGAAAACGTGTATTGCTAGAAATAAGAAAAGAATCCTTAAGAAGTTTAACAGTTATATCAGAAGCAAGAGAGTCATTATCCAGTCTTCTGGTCCATTAATTAAGGAAAGGATGATTTGGTTCAAAACAACGAAGTTATGGCAAGATCTTAAATTACCTTTTTTTCTTTTTTCATCTGCATCCTTCACTGGAGACGCACACAAACACACACACACCCCTCATGTCCCAAACTCTGTTCCACAGTTAAGAGTTCCGGAAGAACGTTCTGCGCCATATTGAAAACAAACAAAACAGCTTGACTGGATTAGTTTTACCCGAAGACTCCGGAGGAAGCAAAGAAGAAGAAGAAAAAAAAGATGAAAGAGTTTAGCTTTTGACTGCTCTTTTTTAATAAACCAATTACGTCGAGAAAAGTTTCTGGGGATGGGAAACTTGCTGTTGTGCCATCGATATTCGATAGTGGTAGTCAAGTTCCTGGTCTGATATTATCGTGCAATTCACTTAAACGTCTGTAACTGGTAAATTTATGAAAACCACTTTCGAGACAAGATAACAAACCATTTAGGGGATCCCCACTTAATTAATGACACACACACACACACACACATATATATATATATATATATATATATATATATATATATATATATATATATATATATATATATATATATGAACCCTGCATTTTTTTTTCTTCAGTATATTTCTGATCGTTTCTGGTATGCAGACTTAGACCACAGCCATAAAACAGCAACATATCATAGCATTTGAAATTTAAGTACTCAAACATAAGAATGCAATTTCATCCACGAAAATCATTCAAAGTCGCCGTAAATCTATGTACGTGCGTGTAGAAAAGGAGAGAGAAAAAAAAAACGGTGTTTGGACGCCAGCAAAGTTTTATGGAATATCTAGCGAGTTTTATACATTTATGAGTTAGGGGAAAAAAAGTTTGGGAAGAGATGTGAACTTTTTCTACAGGTCAGTGAAGCGTCAAAATTGGAACACGAGTCTTTGGGTTTGCATTTGAAAGTTTTATATCTTTGTAAGAGGCAGAAGTTCCCTTTCGAGGGTGAATGAATTCTTAGATGATTGGCTGTGTGTGTGTGTGTGTGTGTGTGGATCCATAATGTCACCGATTTACATATCTTACCCTTTGCAAGAACTTGTACATTTACTTCCTGATTACTTGTCTAAAAAAAACAGTCAGACTGGTGTTTAACAGTGTCACATGAGGACCTGTAGTTTTCAAATATATATATATATATATATATATATATATATATATATATATATATATATATATATCTTCTTTTCTTTCTTTCATACTATTCGCCATTTCCCGCATTAGCGAGGTAGCGTTGAGAACAGAGGACTGGGCCCTTGAGGGAATATCCTCACCTGGGCCCCTTCTCTGTTCCCTCTTTTGGAAAATTAAAAAAAAAAAAAAAAAAAGTGAGAGGGGAGGATTTCCAGCCCCCCGCTCCCTCCCCTTTTAGTCGCCTTCTACGACACGCAGGGAATACGTGGGAAGTATTCTTTCTCCCCTATCCCCAGGGATAATATATATATATATATATATATATATATATATATATATATATATATATATATATATATTCTTCTCAACGCAAATACTCCTGTCACCCTCTGCTACTGTGTTTGTATCATATTCAGCTTCATACCATCGAGGCCATATGTACACAGTTTATGACCTTATCTACAGACATGAAATTATTGCTTTCCATATTTCTCGCTTCCAGTTTAAGGGCTGAAATATCTTTAACTGTGCTTGTAGTTTGTAACCCATCAGGCATTGCCTCACTTTTGTGCTTTCCAGGAACCCATTTCCCTGGAGACCTTTGGTCTGTGTTCTTGTACTGACAACTTGTTCCTTGTGAGTCTTTTGATCCGTGAAAGTTTTCATTCGCATTGTTATTAGATTTGTGTTAAGAATATTTTCTCCTTTTATATGTCTTTGTATTCTTTTTTTGGTTGCTATGCCATCTGCTATATTTTCTCCATGAACCATCACAGTTTTTCCTGCCCTTCATCTTTGTTCTATTACGTACTTTTTCTGTGTTCTTCTCTATCTATCAGCAGTATCATCTGTTCTCCACTGTCTATCACCAGTATTAGCTGTAAACTGAATCCTCCGTAATATCAGACCTTCTTTTAACAATGTCTTACACATACTTTAAGTCCCAGTTTATGTCACTAATTAAGCATTTTAGACCTAACGAGTCATTCCCCCCAAGCTTTGACCATTTCTGTTCCTCTCTTTTCCCTTAACGTTTCCCTTACAACGGCAGGAAGCAGATTCGAACATGGAAAAAGGTCAACATATGTACTCACTCAGCTGCCTTGATTTCGAAGCTGCAGCTGTGAGACCTTTTTTTCCCCCACTATTACTGTCGGAGAACGTTATAACATCATTAAACCCAGGATGATAGCGCGGGTTATAACTACTCTTTAACTTAAAGTATATGCCTGCAATATCCTCGCTCCAAGTACACTTATGTGATTCTATGAATAATAACGAGTCTCCTTTAGCTTTAGTAACAATGCTCTTGTTTTTTTAATATCAGCAACCAGTCTCTGCTCTCAGACTTTGCTGTCCACCTTTTGTTGTCCTGTTATGCAACATTCTAGCGCTGTCCAGTTCCGCTGGCTACCTTTTGTTCTCCAGCTCTTACTGACCGTTATTGTTATATTGCCGTTACCATTGATAATCACACTCTGTGTATTTCTACAGGTTAGTAATCTTTGCTACCATTTCACTGTTGCTTGCCATAATGGTCCTCGTTTATCACCCAGTTCTTTTCAACGTCCTCTGTTTCCTCCGCTACACTGATCTGCTGGTTAATTCGGCTACCTGTCATGCCAACTTTCGCCACAAATCTCTGTTACCCGCCTCTGCTGTCTGATTTTCATGCCCGCCAGTAACTCACTCCTGCTGCTTGTCACTGCTGCTCATCATCTCTCATGTCCTTTATTATCTTTTTTGCTGCTGCCTGCCTCATGTAGTGTTTTCTGTTCCTCCTTATGTCACCAGGTTTTTCCCTTCTCTTCATCACTTCTGCTCTAATAAAACAATTGCTCTGACCGCGCTGTCAGTGCAACTGTTTATTGCAATCGCTGTTTACAAGCTTTTCGACAACCTCATTGGTACTGTGTGGGCTTGTGGACATCACTATGTCTGATTGACGCCACTCGTCGGGTCTCATACGATCTCCTATGAGATCAGTCAGCCTGTTTCTCTCATGGTCACCTGTCATAAGGTCCTAGTTAATGTTAAGATTAGCGACATTTCTTCCTTATTGCTTCTCTGTTATCTATTGAGGATGTAGATTCATCATACAAAGCTCTTTCGTTTTCTGCACAAAGTTCGCTGGGGTCTACACACTACCCCAAAATCAAATTTGACCGCCTGATATATCAATCCAATATAGAGCGAATCGTATACATCGACACCTATTTTACTTAAATCATTGATGTCACTAGTCTTTTGTGTACTTATCATAAAAGCCACCACCTGATTTTTGAAGCATGTCTTTTAAGAAAGCACTTTAACCTGGGACTTCTAACTCTGCTACTAAGTGCCTGTTTTGGGTAGTCTACCCAAATTCCTATCTATTGCTATGATATTAGGCTTTGCTGATACAGGATATGACATTATCTATCGTTGAAATTTTTCATTCTTGTTCACTGTTTCCAGTGTCAGCGAGATGGCACTAGGAACAGACGAAAAAATGGACTCATTCACTCGCATCCGCTTTTTAGCTGTCATATGTAGTGTATTGAAGCCACACCCCCCTGTCTACAACTAGGCCCCACAGACCTCTCAGTGGTTTACCCCAACCGCAACATATGGCCTGGCTCAGTCCATTAACAGCATGTCGCTCCCTGCATAAAACATCGCTCTACTTCGTTCTATCCTGTGCAAGCCTTGTACTCTTCTGCATGTTCAGGCCCCGTGCACTCAGAACCTTATTCACTCCATCCTTCCATTTCCAATACGGTCTTCCCTTCTCCTTGTCCCCTATAATTTTTACACATACCGTATATCCACTTTGTCAACCTTTCATCACTCATTCTCTCCTCATGTCCAAACCATTTCAGCACACCTTCTTCAACTCTCTCAACCACACTCCTCTTACTACCACACCTTCCCCTAATCCCTCTCATTCTTACTCGATCAACCCTCACACTATATAGTGTCCTTAAACATTTCATTTCCATCATATCAACCTTTTCTATATTCTCATCGAAGTATATCCCTGTCTCGCATCCATACAACACCGTCGGCAATACTGTACCTTCAAGCAAGATAGCGACCTCCCTTTCTGCTCAGTCCTTAATGCTTCTAGGACCTTTACTCCCTCTCCCACCCCATGACTCACTTAAGCTCCGATGGTTCCATTTGCTGCTGTGTCTACTTCTCCACTTCCAGGTATCTGAAACACTTCAATTCCACCAGAATTTTCTTCATTCAAACTTATATCCCAATGAGCCTGTCTCCCTCCACTACTAAACCTAATAATGTTGCTTTCATTCACATTTACTCTCAAGTATCTCGTTTCACGCACTCTCCCAAGCTTACATACTAGATTCTACAGTTTCTGACTCGAATCAGCCACCAATGCCGAGCTAATACTTCTGGCTTCAGTGCAAGACACGTCATTGTTTAGCACAATTAAGTCACGGTGAATATGTCTTAAGACTTTGAGATTAAACTCCACGGTCAGGGATCTCGTGTGGGTCAGCCAATAAGGTCACACCTGACCTACATGACCTTAATGACAGAGGATATCCCGTGTCAGTAGTGAACATTCTCTTGGCAAATAAGTGGTTTATGCATTCATGTAAAACTCTATCCAGCCTTGTAGATACTAACTCCACCTAGATAATAACCATCTTTAGCAAACAAATCATATATTAGTTTGTGTAAAAGAAAACGGCATACCTTACTAATGGGATTCTAAATATAACCTTAAAAAAAGGTACTTACGAGTCCTTCATAACTAGAAGACACCATATCAAAACTATTCACAGATCGAAACATTATCTTTTGAACCCAGCAGATGATTCGCGCTTAGTGGGATGCAGTCAGCTTCGGTCAGACAAGTAGAATAGACTTTCTGGATATGCGTAATCTAATCCTATTTTCCGAATACTCTTACTCAGATCTGATCTTCAATCCTCAGGGAACTTTCAGAGTCAGGGAGGCTATTGCGTTTATTTAGAGGTTTCAAACGAAATAGATCTTACGCGATTTGGTAAGGGGTTTGAAAAAATGAATTAAGAAATAAGTGATTAATTCGTTCTTGTGCTTATAATGTTTTGAATTTTCTCTTTAGGACTCTCTTTCCAATTAACCAATTTGCATCTTTAATTACTCTTCCTAGAATATGAAAAAGTTGAAAGCGGCTTTAGGGTTTAGCTCGTAAATATTCAGCTATCAACAACATGTAATGGTATTTGAAATTCAGGAGCGGTAGGAATGAATTCCACCAGCTATAAGGAAGACATTAAAGTTATAGATAGGAACGTGTTAGATGCTTTTATCTATTTCTGAATACCGTCGACCTCTCTCGTGTTCAGGAGAGGGTCAACACAGAACATCTATTGTTCCCTTGTTAAGGAGCAAAGTAAAATTTTCTGTAGTGTCTCCTGCTGGGGCGGCCTTGGTGTGTGTGACGAGGAGAGACAAAGATTTAATCTGAATCTATTGTAAGATGTAAGACATGACTCACAGATTCTTGACGGCATCTCCATGCGACTGAAACACACCAATTCTCTACCGGTTACATTCATAAATGAATATCATTGGTAACAGTGAGGAAAACATTTATTCTTCATTTATGTTTCATTCACGATCAAATTTCCCACAATATATATCAAGGTCAGCTCATGGCTTCGTGGCTCGAACACATTTACATTTTCCCCTTCGTCCCCTTCTGAACATCAAACCACACTTTGAAAACTCCCAACAGCTCCCTGACGCTAGCTATTACAAGATTCAGAATGGCTCTCACATTTGGATGTTTCCCTTCACCTCTGCCCATTCACCAGGAAAATTTCTTGTGTAGGGAAGGCGCTATTGTCTCTCGCATGGACACGCACTAGTCTGTGTGTGCCGAGATGAACTGAGGCAGTGCATGAAGGGAGCGTATATACATACATCAACTTTCCTTCTGCAGGTAAAAAGAGTTTTCTTCTGGGCCACATTCATTGCCTTGCGTGTGTTGACGCTGTTATAAATGAAGATAATGTTGTTTTGTTCTTTGTTGGGCGAGGTCGGTTAAACTGGAGGAGAATTTACGCTGAGGTTTTTGAATAAAGAAATAATTTCTCTCATGATTTGTCCTCAAGGCTCGATATATCTTATTCATATACACGCCACGAAGTTGGATTGATTGCCAACATGCATAGTCTAAATGGCTCCCTGCCGAGAACCAAGGCATATACGTTGTAGATTCATCCTTCTTAAAGGTGGAGAGCGTTCTGCAGAATGAAACACACTGCAGAAAAATAAGAATTGCCGATTCAGGTAAACTTTGATCTTCACATAAGTTACCTCTGATTTGTATCTAAAGATCCTCAAGTTCTCAGTCATAAATGAGTGGGAATATTAAATATGGCACTCTCTCTCTCTCTCAGAAACTTTCGTAATGATTATTTGATTTGATGATTTTTTATTTCCAGCCTCAGGATAGTGCATTACCATAATTGCACGTATTTGCACATTTTCTTCCGAGTTTATGGAGATTTTCACAATTGATCATGAGAAATATGAGATGATATTGGTGCTGTCCATGAGATTGAAAACAATTTTCTCATTCAACTAAAGAACGTTTCAGTCAAATGACGTGATCGTAATACAAGGCGGCACCCTGGAAAAAAAAAAAAAGGGGGACCATTTGGCAGTCATCATGAAAATGGGGACTATTTACGAAGAGGATGGAGTGAGCCCATATCTTCTTTCCTTACGGCAGAGTTTGTGTTATCACTATAAATCTCAGATGTAAATCACCAACTGAAAAGCCATCAGCATTCTTCACTGACAAAATATCTTATGATACATATGCTCATTTTTAGAAGTGCAGCAGAATTTTTTTTTCCCAACTATTTTTTCAAATACTCAAGTTTGCATAAACAAATGTGTGATTATGGAATATGTAAACAAGTTTGTGAATGTCTTGAACTTGATGTGTCAACCTAATGTCCACTCTCTGATGACCCTGCTACATCAGTGCCTCGCTTGTGTGGCCTTGATGCACCAATATCCAGTCTCTAACTCTACTGCATCTGTCGTGCATGTGTGTGTGTGTGTGTGTGTGTGTGTGTGAGGGTCGTGGCTCAGCAGTGTTCACCAATGTTGCGGGTTTAACCCACCCGCTCTTTTGTAGCATCACTCACCTGTGCTACATGTCAGTAGCTAAGCCTCAGTGCAACGATACTCAGCTCAACTTTACAGTTATAGTACAGCGCAACAGCGTCAGCCCATCTCGTTCACCACCATCGCCCAGTGTGCTACAGAGCGACAGCTAATAAAGTACCAGCGTCGTTCCATTCTGCTACATATCCCAGCCACCATTATCATACCCCCATCAGTACAGCAGTACATTCTCCGCACACACCACCACATATTCTTGGCCTCCTCCACGTAGCACACCGTCCTCATTCATCTTGCGAGGCGGGCCACCAAAGTTACCCACTACACTACGTAGCATCAGTTTGCTACCATAACATCCTGGCTGCTGCCATTATATACCAGCCTCGGAAGGGCAGTAGGAGAGGCGTATCGTGCGGGCAGCAGCAGAAGCAGGAGGAGGAGGAGGCTGCTGGTGGCGCGAAATACAACAGTCAGGCACGACAACCCTCGACTCCTCTAATGTGGGTGGCAGACACGGACGGTGCCACAGAGCTCTCGCGCAGCACGTGACGTTCAACATCATAAGATCTACCCTTTTTCCCTCTGTGCGATATCCTTAAGTGCGCTCACAGCCAAAGTGTACCAAAAAAAAAGTGAAAAAGAAAAATGATCATAATCTAATGTTGAGTTTTTCTCATTAGGGAGCGAAAGAGACATGCAAAGAGACTTCAAACCCCGTTCTAGTGTGCTGGAAAGGTAAATATGACTGGGATGCTAATTCAAGGCTTTAGTTAATTAATCAAACATGATCCTTTCATCCGATAATTAGATGTCAACAAATTCTTTCTTTATTCAGGTAAACATGGACGCTAGAAATCTGTTAATCGTGCTAATGATTGCTTGTTACTTGGCGAACATGTACTGACGATAATGATTTCATTTCATGTCAGGCCATGATGAAGGCTTGCGTTCGTGATTGGAGCCTTCGACATGGAGGCAATTAAATGAATAGAAACACACACACACACACATATATATATATATATATATATATATATATATATATATATATATATATATATATATATATATATATTATCCCTGGGGATAGGGGATGAAGAATACTTCCCACGTATTCCCTGCGTGTCGTAAAAGGCGACTAAAAGGGAAGGGAGCGGGAGGCTGGAAATCCTCCCCTCTCGTTTTTTTTTTTTTTTTTTTCTAATTTTCCAAAAGAAGGAACAGAGGGGGGCCAGGTGAGGATATTCCACAAAGGCCCAGTCCTCTGTTCTTAACGCTACCTCGCTAATGCGGGAAATGGCGGATAGTTTAAAAGAAAGAAAGAAAAATATATATATATATATATATATATCTTTCTTTTAAACTATTCGCCATTTCCCGCGTTAGCGAGGTAGCGTTTAGAACAGAGGACTGGGCCTTTTTTGGAATATCCTCACCTGGCCCCCTCTGTTCCTTCTTTTGGAAAATTAAAAAAAAAAAACGAGAGGGGAGGATTTCCAGCCCCCCGCTCCCTCCCCCTTTAGTCGCCTTCTACGACACGCAGGGAATACGTAAATAGTGCATATGACTGCACACTACCATATAACATACTAACTTACATCAGCCAGGATCGAACCCGGGTCCTTTCCGTAGGAGGCGAGATCACTACTGCTTGGCTATGATCACCCCTAAAAGGGACACGACTGTTCGAGTACTATGTAATCGAATACCCTTCGTCTCACGTTGGTGAGCAACGGGGTATCCACTGGTCAACTCCCATAGGCTCACACAACCAGCAGATACTATTTTATAAGGACCTCTTTCTAAGAAAGAGTCCTGTTATTACCCAGGACGTCTTCGCAGAGACTCCTCCTGCATCCTAGGCCTCAACACTTCCAAATAGGACTCATCTGAAGCGAGTAGTTGTTTGACAAACCTATGCTTCCAATGACACAGCCCGGCAAAGGTGATCCTCCATCCTCAGAGTATGTTCTAAGCTTTCGCCTGTCATTCTACCTTATCTAAAACTGTGCCTCTCCATGGCAAGAGCAACCACCAGTAACCTAATTATGTCGGCAAGTTTCCCCTGACGGTTTACACAGTCTCTTCACCACTAGTGGTCTCTGGAAATTTCTTATTCTCCCCGCTATATCCTTCCATGTCTTCACCTTTCCTTCCCCTCTCCCCAGGAGGCATATGCTCTGGATAACCTTCTCTCCACAGTTCCATACCGTGATGGCATTCAGCTGTCAGGTCCTTCTCCAGCACCACTGTGGTTCGATTGTTCTCCTCTTGAGAATTTCTTAACTCACTGTCTTACTTCCATACCCTACCTTCCATTCCTATTTTCTTCTTTTTCGTACCATGTTGTTATTTGTCCTAAGATGGATGACGTGGGGCTTCCTAGGATTAGTCGATTGGATCTGTCAACTGTCACCTGGTTCAGTTGAATGGCTCGTCTATTTTCCTTCCTCTCGCTTAAGAAAACCGATATAACCTGGTTCAGGCAGGTGACTCGGCCTTATGTTCCTTCCGTAGATAGCCGAGAAAATTCCCTTAGGCATCCCCTATCGCTACTCAGCTCATACCCCTCACAAACCACAGCTTTTGTAAATACAGACACACACACACACACACACACACACACACACACACACACACACATACACGACTCATCCACTCAAGCTACGTCGTCGCCTCTTTCTCTCATTTTTTTTCTATTTCACCAGAGCCACTCAAATTCCTTCAATCGATCAGTTCACTCTATCGAACTCTTCGTCAATAATGTTGACAGCGGGAAAACCCAGTAGATATTTGGTCATGGCACCTGATCAGCGGGGAGTCTGCGGCTGGTGATAGCCTCCGAAGCAGCAGCTCTCCTGTGATCGTTCACTGGCCACGAGGAAGGAGAGAAAAGCAGATTGTCCGGGTAGGCTTGAGGAAGACGGCGCGTAGGAGGTCCCGGAGTAATGAAAGACGGGTGAAAGGCAGAGATGCCATGCGAGACAGACAATATGAGAGAGTGAGTGTGGGAGAGAGGGGGAAGCTTTGGATAGGGGAGACTGGAGACTATTTGAGTGAGGTAAGAGAGAGAGAGAATTACCTTGGAAGGGGTAGCGGGAGTTAATAACGATGGTGGAAGGAGAGAGTTAATGAGGCAGGGAAGAACGGAGAGGTTACCCGGGAAAGGAGAGAGAGAGTGTTACCTGGAGAAAGAAGCAGAGGAAGATGAGGTACCTCCCTAAAACAGAAAGTTAGCTAGGCAAGGGTAGATTGATGACTGCCAAAGAACATAGTAATGTTACATGCCAAGCTCTGGACTAATGTATCATTTTCCTTCATTAATTCATGTAATCTCTTTCTTACCGAGTCAAAGAACCAAATATTTTCTTTTCTTGCTAAATATTCTATAATGCTCGATAACCAAAATATGAGCTATCACTTTCAATATTCTTGCCCGCCACCTCTACCCCATGCTTTGGTTCCTTTCTCACGGCTGTGAAAGCATTATCATCAGCGATTCCTTACCAGAATACGATCCACGACCTCTTGAAACAACTGCTCTCCCAGGATATCCAATATTGCTGAGGCTATCGACAGTAGCGAGGATGGGGTAACCCTTCAGGCTGAGTATTAGATATATCAGGGAGTAAGAGCGAGCTGATACAACTGGCTGCAAGCACAGAGCCTGCCTCCTGTTATAGTAGCCTGCCTCGCCTTGCAGCCTCCCTATTGCCTGCCTGCGTTTATACCCTGCTTCTCCCTACACATATTCAGCCTTTGGTCTCTCTCATCACCATTCTACACGACGCCTATGTCTTCTTTCTGTAACGTCTCGCGCTCGGCATGTAGCTCCATCCTCAGGCCAACTTAAAGAATACCTTCATGATGTTATTTCTGGACGTAACGCTGTCAACACCACAACAGATGCAGCAGCTAACTTATCACAACACTGTCTTTAGCACGACAGATGCAGCAGCTAACTTATCACAACATTACAACACTACAACGGATGCAGCAGCTAACTGATCAAAACACTATCAACGCCACAACAGATTCAGCAGCAGCTGACTTAACAAACAGAACTGTCAACACTATAACAGGTGCAGCAGCTAACTTATCACAGCGGTGACAATGCCACAAAACATTCAGTTGCTAAATCATCACACCACTGTCATCACCACAACAGACACAGCAGCTAACTTCGAACAGCACTTTCACCCTCTCTCAACAGATACAGCAAGTGACTTATCGCAACACTGCCAACACCACAACAGATGCAGCAGTTATCGTATCTCAGCACTACTACACCACTACAATAGACTCAGCAGCTGCCTCATGACATTACGAACAACACTATGTAAACCGTATTAGTTAACTGGTGACACAACAGTGACAACACCAGAACAGGTACAGCAGCTGACTACTGACGTCAGACGATGTTGAAACAAATTCTGTAACCGTTTCCTTACAACAGTGAGATCGCCACAACAGATGTCCTTGCTAACTAGCTAGTCACACCACTGATGCAGCAGCTGATAAATTATTGATGTAGGATCTGTGTAATCATGACAACAACACAGACATTGTAGCAGCTAAGTGGTCATAACGCCGACAATAGCAAACAAATAAAGCAGATGATTGATCACAATAATGACAGCGTTATACATGGTGCAGCAACGAATCTATCAAAACGCTAACAGTACCACAACAGTTACGGTAGCAAACGGACCTATGGAGCTTTTAGTAAACTAACGGCAACTTGATACAGTTCTGTGTTTAGAGTAAACTAAGAGAGTGAACTTAGAACGCAATATGACATTTGCAGGAAATGTGAATCATATTTAATCAAAAGAAAAACACGAAGATCAAGAAATGCGGGATGAGAATCTCATTACTTAATTGTCCCTTCAACACAGGAGGCAGGACCTACGAGGATATATCCAAACGAGCCAGTGATACCAGTCATTTAGCACTGACTACGCGCGACGCATTAACAAACCCTAGAGAGCAACGACACCATCCACACTCTCAACACATGGAAGGTCGCCTTCCTCGCACGAGGCTTTTCTACACCAGTTACTAGATCCCTACGCCCACATCAGCTCAGCAGATATTGCCTCCGACAAGGGATAAAGAGATTATACAGCCCTTAAGCCGATGAAGCAATAGCATCACCTCTTAATATTCAACGTCGCTATATTATAGAGATGAGCCTTAACGGCATGAGACAGGAGGGCCAAGTAACATCTCTTACTCTTGTGTAAACACCGTCCTGAAAAACGTTTCAAACATGACCAACCACCTCAGTCCTCCACCACCCTCCCTGCGACTCACATTCTCTTCCATGTTCCCGTTCGCTGTCTTACACACTCCTAGGTATCTAAAAACACACACACACACACACACACACACACACACACACACACACACACTATTGCGATTTTCATCACTATCCTTATTATGAATAGTAATGACTGTGCAAACCTAACTCAGCTATGTTAATTGCAAGATGGGTCGTACGATATCTCTATAATCTTACTAAAGTACCTCTCTTATTACAACAGCCATCGAGATATCTGGCGTCTTTGTCAAAAACGAGTTACTGGAACTCGCTAAGTGTTGATCAGTCCATTGGTCATGGCCTGATGTTATCTTGCCTTGCCCACCCATGAGTTCCCCAGACTTTGAAAGAGGCAGGACAGGTATAGTATCTTGTAACTGGCGTGTGATAAAGCAGTTTTAAGCGAAGTGAAACGCATTAGAACACAATGATAACTAACGCAGAGGTGTTGATTCGGATCCCTGAGAGGTGAAACAGCTGTGTTCAGCTGTGAAAAAAGTGTGTGTGTCTTACAGTTTTGTGTGTGAAAGTTACTGTACAAATGAATCGCTCTTAATAGGCACATCAAACGAGGTAACGTGCATCAGAACAAATGAGGAACGTTAGAGGTTATATAATAATGTGAACGAAAATACAGTGCATTGTTTGCACACTTACTGATCGGGTTCAACTAAGACAAGTAATGAATAAAATTTGTACATTATATCTTGAATTATTACCATGGAACAACACTTTGCATACAGAACATGATGAACAAGGCGCGGGAGGAGCGAGGAAGGTGTGGATGACGCGTGTTGTGATTGGCTAATACACCTTGTGTAAGGAGGAAAGGTACAACTAGAACTGGAGGATTTAGAGTAAACAAGAATGCACATATGGCAAGAATGCCTACCTGCCTTGTATTCTACGTCAGGTGTGAATGTCATATTCTGATGTTTGGAATTCAGATAATCTCAGAACAGTGGAATTTGTGTCATCTACGTACCGTTTATAATTCAGAGATTTAGAATTACGTAGCCAATTGTTAAGACACTTAACATCTTGATGACAAGAGGAAAGCGTTAATTACAATCGGTCATTGTGGAGATGCCGTAACTACATCAGCATCGCTATCGCCTTCTAGAAATCTTTTCGTAGCTAGTGGTCATTTCTATTCTTCCAATATGTAAAGTGTGAGGACCTCACCTCACCTCTACGTAACTCATGCCACTCAATTCTGTCACAGCGGTGTGTGACGTCTTAAGTAGGGAAGACTGTTGTCGTTTTCCCTATGGTGGAACGATCGTTCAGTCGCTGACTTAAGTCCTAAAGGTTCATTGACGAGCTCACGACTCTCGTAATCGAATCATGGTCGTATCGGAACCACTGTGAATCGCGAGCCTGTGATTCATAGCGAGTGAACCTTAGTGTCTCGGTCTGTTGACTAGCGATGTTTGTAAATATTTCTTTTTGTAAATCCCACTGGAGGATGATGAAGATGATGAGTAGTACGCAATACCGTCCTTTTTGATGTGAATACGTCAATAAATATTTCAATTTCAATTGGTAGCAGGACTGTTATGGTGAGGGTGGAGGTGACAGCTATGGACTTACTCGTGAATCATTATCCACAAGATAATTTTTGAGGGGTTTGATCACATTCAGGCAGAATTACCACACTTGGTTGGTTGTTAACACTATTTCACGATTATGGGTTATTTCGAACCTAAAACTATCCGAGATAGAATTCATTTGTTTTATTAATGTGCTCACTCGTTATAAGTAATTGATTTTACGTTTCTCTTGCACAACAACAGAGCCGGGTAGCTAAGTGATGCTTTACCTTTTAAAGGTTTCTGGGAAATCGAGACTTAATACCGGAGAGTGAGTTCATATCTCTCATAGATAAGTATTAAAAGGATCCGTTACACCATTTTCAGTCGTTCTGTATAAAGCGAGAGAGAAAGAGACTGGTAGTGTTGTGTACGATCAGAATAAACATACAGGACGAACAGGAACGTTAATCTATTGCCGTAACATGATAGATGAGCCTTAATTAGCGGGACCACATCTGTAGGAGGGGATAAGGATATATATTAGACATGCAGTCATTACGGCACCTTAGACAATCATATGGGAAGTTGTTATAGTTAAGCACAGCAGCTATTTACACACACACACTAGTAAGAAACACTTAGCAACTCTTGGTCGATCGGGTAAGGGTCGTGAACAGAAGTGTAGGGCTATGTGACCCTGCAGGGCAAAAGGCGTGGCATTTTTTGGCCGTGCGCCTTCAAAAATGCATCTCCTCCTTCGGTAGGTGAAACTCCTGTCTTTATGTATAGACGCCTAAGCTTCCTATCGAGTGTTGGCTATATACCGATCGCTGAACATGTTATTAGATGCTGTTCTTCATATCTTTTCCGGGTTAGTGTCATCCCTTTATTCGACTGTTAAATAAATCTATTATCCATCACCTTGAAATCTTTCATGTGTGCATTTTTAGGTACATAGTGCGTGTGGGACATTTAAAGGCAAAAATGACAACTTTTCCCTTTCGGCCAGCCGAGAGAGTTGCCAGGTAGCCTTAATGTGACCTATTTTCAAAGGTTAAAGAGTGACACTCCAACACCCCCCTCCCGCCCAAGATATACAAGCCTATTAAGTATACCTCCCCCTCAGGTCGTATGGAATGGAGATATGCTACACCATATAGCTAACACACACACACACACACACACACGCAGGGACGTAGCTATGCACGCATAACATTTTAAGTTGAGGACAGTCGAATTTCCTATCCGTTAAGAATCATGCGACTTCAGCAATTCGGAAACACACGAGTTTAACAAGAACATCAACACGTCTACAACTGTCACGATTTCCGAGAGCTGACAGAAAGCTTATTATGCTTATCTCAGTAAAAGTCTCACTAAAGAGGGATTCTCTCAGTAATATTCTCACCTGCGAGGATTCATCTCAGTAACATTCTCACCTAAGAGGATTTACATCAGCAATATTCTTGCCTTTGAGGTTGTACACGCATGTTATATGAGAACTACGAAGACAAGTCTGTCGCATACCTTCGCCATGTTAGCGAGTCTTTATACACTTCGATACCCCCCCGTTGCTTAGTCTTAGTCGTGTTGGATAATTATCATTAAATGATCCATAAATAAACTTAAGAGTTTGGTATAGTTTGATTTCAAGTTGTCTATTATATATGAATATATGGCCATATCACAATTAACAAAATGCTTTCTCCTGAATTTCACTGCAACACTTCATGATTCTTGACACTATCTATTCACTTCAGTACAGCAAGACAATGTAAATGAGACTTCGCTACGGGCCGTAACGTGTGAAAAAGATCGGCTCGAGAAGGTGGCAACATTTGCATGGTTTCGGTAAATCAAATACGTAAAGCTAACCGAACACAGCTAACCTAACCTAACTGAACACAGCTAACCTAAAACCTAACCGAACACAGCTAACCTGAAACCTAACCGAACATAGCTAACTTAAAGCCTAACCGAACACAGCTAACCTAACCTAACCGAACACAGCTAACCTAACCTAACCGAACACAGCTAACGTAAACTACCCGGAACGTGTTAAAAAACCAGGGTGGAGTTGACAAAATATTGGAATGAATCACTGAAAGATGAGAAAACCATCACAGGATCGTTATGACAAACCCGTCAAGTCCCGGTGGCATAAGAGCAACAGAAACCCATTAACACAAAAGTTTGGATCACTTACCTAATACTGAGGACGATCAGGTGGGTATCTTACACAGGAGGTCCACAGTCCATGGGATGCAACTGCGTTGCGTGAGGTAGCACTGGTAAGTACGTGGCAGCCAACCTCCACCCTCACCATAACAGCTCTGTTACCAGACCGAAGCACCAAGGTTCGCTCGCTATGAATCACAGGCTCGAGCTTTGGAGCGGTTTCGATACGACCATGATTCGAATATGTGAGCAGTGAGCTCGTCCGTGAACTCTCAAGACGCCTGTCAACGACTGTACATCGTACATGATGTATCCAGTTGTATGTGTGTGTGTGTGTGTGTGTGTGTGTGTGTGTGTCAGAAACTGTGTGTTTGAATCTGGAGGGTTTCTTGAGCTTGAACAATCTACTATTGTTCTGTAAGATTCACTTTTAATAGCAATTCCAGATTGAGCAAACAGAAGCGTACGTTTTGCCGGTGAGGTTTGGTCGATACCGGATAGTTATAAGATAAAAAAGAAATGAAGGTGTTGTGGTACGAGGTATCATTACTGGTGGTAAAAATGTGAAGTACATATGAAACCCACAGTTGTATCCATTGTTCTACCTCCTTTTGTTCTGTTTACTCCTATGCAGTGTTGCATAGATATCCTTAAAACTGTGAACATTCAGTAATTATGACTAAATATCACATATCACTAATTACTTATTTGTAAATATAAAGCAGAGGGATCAGGTCGCACACTTCCCTCCATGAGTATGTATATCATCGTTTTGAAGATGGATATAATCATATTGATCAAAACATATGTGACTGATATGAACAATGAGAGATTGTATCCTATATCTAAGTGAATGGGTCGCCGTAGACAATATACAGAGAATTCCAACCATATATATATATATATATATATATATATATATATATATATATATATGATCATTAACTCGACGTCGTTTGTAAAGGACTTATCTTCCCTTGGCTTAGATGAGACCTCACATAACCGACTTCCCAGACTAAGAAGCAAGAGAACATCCAGGAGACGCGAGCGATCCTGGAGGATATGAAGGTTTGATAGCCTTCCACTGCCTTGTTCTCCAGGGAACTGAAGTTGATAAGATCCCGCTCGTGTCACTCCTTTGATATACACTTCATAACGCACGGGAAAAAAAAAGAAGAAAATTCTCCTTCATATATGAAAATGAACAACAATTGTATGATTATATCCCTTGTCATCCAATATTTTTCTCTATATTTTCTAGATGAAGAGTTAGTGGATGATTGTGTGTAACCTTAACCTATCTAGAATTTAATGCAGAATGTAGAGGTGTCTTGCGCGGTCAAAGATCCTGCCAAATGATGTCATGGTTAGAACCATTACGCTTTCCTCTCTCTCTCATATACATGTATCTATGTAATGGAAACTATTTATTACTATACCCCCCGAGCATCAAACCACGGACCAT
The DNA here is from genome assembly GCF_036320965.1 of Panulirus ornatus. Classification (NCBI taxonomy): domain Eukaryota; kingdom Metazoa; phylum Arthropoda; class Malacostraca; order Decapoda; family Palinuridae; genus Panulirus; species Panulirus ornatus. The sequence continues at coordinate 13,843,485 of NC_092231.1, read as the reverse complement.
CTGAAGCTGGCAGCCAGGTAGCCTAACTCCCAGACCGTATCCACTCTCTGACTCACGGATCTTGCTTCTATGTCCGTCATCCTTTCCAATTGTATACTGATGAATAGTTTAATTCAGATATCATGGGTACAGTACATGGTTGAGATATACACACATTACCGTAGTGCTTTAGGAGTCGACTGAAATGCCTACCTACCTTGACCCGAGCGTGAGTGGCAGCAGCATTTCTACCACGTACAGGATGCGTGATGCATCAGCGAGATCCGTGAATCAATCAGCGGCTACGGAGATGTTTCAATCTCATTGTGGCCTGAGGGTTGGCTACCTGACTGTCAATCAGATGGTACGGGATTCGATTCCCAGGGCATAGTGTATACCAAATATCACGAAAACATTATGTGAGATTGTATATATATATATATATATATATATATATATATATATATATATATATATATATATATATATATATATATTCTGGGAGAACTGAGGAATGTGCTGAAATAAAGATTGATACCTGGGAGGTCAAACATGAGTATATTTAGAAGGAAGTAGTCACTCCGATTTTGAATAGTTGCGAGGCATGGGGGAAGGTGGATGTGATGGAAATGAAATGTCTGAGGGCAGTATGTCGTGCGTGGCTGCTTGATTGAATCAGTAATGAAAGGGTAAGGGAGAGGTGTGATAATAGGAAGAGTGTGGTTGAAAGAGCTGAAGAAGGTTTGTTGAAATAGTTTGCACATATGGAGAGCATGAGTGAGGAAAGGTTGACAAAGAGGATGTATGTATCAAAAGTGGAGGGGGCTAGGAGAAAGGCTAGACCAAATTGGTGATGGAAGAATGGAGTGAGAAACATTTTGAGTGATCGTGGCCTGAGCATGCAGAAGGGTGAAAGGCGTGCACGGGATAAATTGGAACGATTTGGTACACAGAAGGTGACGTATTGCTGATAGACTGAACCAGGGCATGTGAAGCAGCCTGAGGAAACCATAGAAAGGTCTGTTGGGCCTGGTTGTGGTTTCAATACATTGCAAACAACATCTAGAGAATGAGTGTGAGCGAATGTCCGACAGTTCCCGCCTTAGTGAGGTAGCGCCAGAAACAATCGAAGAAAGGCCTCATTCACAGAAATTCATCCTCTAGTTTTCTTTCGCTGGAATGAGAGGGACAGATGTATTGCAACTGTTGCAATTGCAAGCGTTATAGTGTTGCGTCCGTTCTGTCGGCAACGGAAACAATGGTTCGGAAGATTTCAGTTGATGGTCAACATCCAGGGTACTGGATTGCCCGTCCTGGAACGCACAGCAAAAAATATCTTGTATAGTTGTAGGAGTGTAATGGTGATGATATCAGCAATATTGATGATGATAATGATAACAGAGAGAGAGAATGGATGGGGGAGAATACGGTCTTTCTTTGTCCGTTCCTGGCGCTACTTCGCAAACGCGAAAAACGGCGATTACGTACGAAAAAAAATTGATAGTTCTCGTAATATTACTGATCCTTCTACTAATCATATTCATAATGATAGTAGTAATAATAACGATAGTAATGATGATAGTTATTATAATTATAATGATGATAATGAGAATTTTTTAAAAAGTGTAATGAGATGCAGTAAAGAGAAAATGAAAAGAGAAAGCTACTTTTTCATCCTCATTATTTCCTGTTTGCAATATCATCTCTTGTTCATTCAGCTTCTTTCAATTACGTTAATAATCTTTTAACTATTGCTTCGTTTTCTTCTCCCACTTATTCATTCTTGTCTCTCCTTGTGAAGTCATTAAAGGCAATACTTTTTTTCTATTCCTATTTCTATTTTCTATTTTCATTTTTTCATTTTTTGCTCTCCTTTGGTATTTCCAAGTGGCCTCTACTCCTTCTTCCTCTTGCCTCAGATAACATTCTCATTAAACACAAGGAAATATAATTTCGAGCGTTCTGAAAGGATGCAGACTCGAGGAAATCATCTCTTCTTCTTTTTTATCTCATTGCAGGAAACTCATTTTGGCCAGACTTATTCTCGTCGACTTCACCACCTGAGATCCTCGTCTTCTTCTAACTCGTGAATTATTTGATGTTAAACTGGGGCGGGCATACGACAGCATCTAGAAAAAAAAAAAGAGACGTAATGAGGAAGAGAAGTGAGACTGCCGTAATCTCACATCCGAAATGACTGCTACCCTTTGAAAGAACTTTGATATGTGAGTAACTTTTGCTAGAAAAAATATTTTTTGGAACACTGTAAGGCAAGGTGAGAGAGGCGCTCAAAGTAATATAATTCATGACGACTTTTGAAAGATCGTTCTGAAATAGCTGGTTGGAAATTACCAACGCTCCGAAGAATGTTAACGATTATATGCATACTAATTGGGATGGCTTAGGGTATTCAGTCCTCGCATTCTTCAGTTTCTAAATAGCTTTCCAGAGAACATTACTGGTAAGAGGGTATTGGCCATGAATGGCAATACACATCATTATCTCGCACCTGCGTTAACCTCTGCTTAAGTAATATTCAGGCAGGAAGGAAAGGTTTTGAGCCACCCATTTAATGTAAATGGTAGGCAGAGGGAGGTTTATACTCTTGTGGCCCTATCTGTTCTGTGTGTGTGTGTGTGTGTGTGTGTGTGTGTGTGTGTGTGTGTGTGTATGTGTGTGTGTGTGTGTGTGTGTGTATATGTGTGTGTGTGTGTGTGTGTGTGTGTGTGTGTATGTGTGTGCTTTATGGTGAAATTTCAAAGGTTCTGTTTGCAGTGGTAGAGTGAAATAGATTTTCAGAGAGCGGGGCCTAAACATGCAGGAGGGCGAAAGGCATGCACTGGATAGAGTGAATTGGAAGTATGTGGTATACTGGGGTCAACATGTTGTTAGTGAGAAATGTCCAGGGGGAAACCATGGAAAGGGAGCTGTGGTTTCGGTGCATTGCACATGACAAATGGAGAATAGAATTGAACGGATGTGGCTTTTCTTCGCCTGTTCCTAACGCTTCCTTGCTGAAGAGGGAAAAGGTGACCAATTATGAAAGAAAAAAAGAGAGGAAAAAATATATCTATATAGATCACCGGTATCATCACCAGTGCCATCATGACATCATCATCATCATCAACATTATCACCATCACTGACGCCAAGGCCATCAACATTATCCCCATCACTAACGCCACCACACACCATCATCATCACCATCACTAACGCCACCTCCACCAACATCATCACCATCACTAACACCACCCCTACCAACATCATCCCCATCACTAACACCACCCCTACCAACATCATCACCATCACTGACGCCACCACACACCAACATCATCACCATCACTAACGCTACCTCCACCAACAACTACACCATCACCTCCACCATCACAATCATAATAACAACAAAAGCACGCTCCACCATCGTGCTTTCCCTCGTTGATTACTGTGGGTAAAGCTTTCCTTCACGCTCCTCACAGTAAAAGTTATTCTCAAGTCTTTTAGAAATGTTTTAACCGTTTCTTCAGTGAGATGAACAGCAACCATTCGTGAGCAGCAGGGCTGGGAGGCCAAGAGTTCCTTTGCATTCAGGAGAAATGGACGTGAAATCAGGAAGCAATTAGTCTAAAAGCGAAATCATTCGATTTTGTGACAGGATGAAGCAGGTCATGAGTCAATATGTTGAGGACCTGATGATGGGTCAAAGGGATTGAAACAATGAGTGTGATAATGAGTATTAGGAGATGCAATCCGGCATAACACTGGGTAAGTAGGAGAATGAGGCTTAAAGATAAAGGGGAACGATGCACAGTTGAATATAATATGAGGTTATCTGATAATCGTATGGGCAACAGGCCAACATCCAGAGGAAGGGGTCGACAGAGAGAGGCTATGAGGTTAACATGGCGATATAGAGAGAGGATGAGAACTTTATCATGGCTGGTAAAAAGGTTTCTTTGTTGGTGAGAATTATAGAGTAGGACGGAATTAGCAGCTACAGCTGCCAGGCACTAACCTTTAGGACCTTCAGGACGTGATGATACGCCCTAAATGTTTTTCATTTCTCATTCCCCTCCACGCATACTCTCTCTCTCTCTCTCTCTCTCTCTCTCTCTCTCTCTCTCTCTCTCTCTCTCTCTCTCGCTCTCTCTCTCTCACACACACATACGCACACGCACAAACTAAACATCTATACAATACAAAAGTTTTTAGGACGCTCCCCTTGTGGCGCAGCCGGTGAACGTGCGCTACTTGCAGCACAAATTATCCTACTCAGTCTCATCACCAGCCTGGGTTCCTTAGTTCCCAGTCACACTGACAAACGCTATCCATCACATCTCACACACGGTCTCTACCTTGGCTTCACCTCCTCATCTTTACGTCAGCACCTCACTTTGTGTCCCCTCATCTCTCTCTACCTCCTTTCTTTTCCTGTCTGATTTCCTTTTCTACATATTTTCCTATGTCATTATTCTCACACTCTCTCTGTCCTGCTGTTATTTCTTTCTACTCACTCGCTGTTTCTCTTCGTTCCGTATTCGATTATCCTAAACTCACTAAATCACTCTCGCATCCTCTACCTCCAGTCACATTTGAATTGGCTTCCGCCCTTCATCTATCATCTTGCTTCAATCACAATGTCTCTTTTCTTTCACTCACATTATTTGCAGTAGCTTTCTCATCCCCTCCTCTTCCTTAACATTTCCTATTTCGATTCATACTTCAACTCCCGATTCGCTTTCGCTTTCGGCTGATATTTTCTTCCATTATTATACTCGCTCTTTCAGAATTTTGCTCCAGCTCATTGTTTTGCAGCTGAGGTGTACATCCCCGTGGGGGAAAGGGAGTGCTATAAGCTTTAACGAAGGCACGAGATATTCAAGCGCATTTCAACCCTTTCCGTGCGACAAGCTTGAAGAGTTTTCCCTCTGCAACGGCGGCTTAAGTGGGGGATGTTGCTCCTAGGACGGCTGCTTGAGTGGGGTTTTGTTCCTAGGACGGCTGCTTGAGTGGGGGTTTTGTTCCTAGGACGGCTGCTTGAGTGGGGTTTTTGTTTCTAGGATGGCTGCTTGAGTGGGGTTTTTGCTTCTAGGATGGTAGCTTGGGTGGGGTTTCTGCATCTACCTAAGGCTTGGGTGGAGTTTTGCTGTTTAGGACAGCAGGACGGCCGTTAAAGTGGGGCTTTCGCTCCTAGGACGCCGGCTTGAGTGGAGGTTTTTTCTTTTAGTTCCCTGTGTTGAGTAGGGATTTCCCCTCTAGGACAGCGGCTTGAGTGAAGGTTATATATGCCTCCAGGGCGGCGAGAAAGTCTAGGAAATTACAGAAAAACAAACACCAGACAAACCTGGGCGTTTAACCGTGTATAGAGATAAATTAGTACTTGAAAAATTATGAAAAATCTAAAAAAAATAAAGATGGAACTGAACCTAACCTTAGTTGGCATTGGTGACTTTGTTCAACGAACGTTAATTTTGGCAGCATACATTTTTCTTTTGCTGCCTGATGTATCTAGCATTATTGTGAATGTTATTAAGAGTGAAGCCATACTGATGGACTGGAGGGAGGAGGTGTGTAGATCAGCTCATCACAATATTCTGGGGACGTGGGATGGAAAAATGTGTGAATACTATTCTTGCTTACGAAAACAAAAACAGTGTACATGAATATACAGGAATGCAGATGAAAACTTTGAAATTCGCATTTACACACACACACACACACACACACACACACACACACACACACACACACACACACACACACACACACACACACACTCTAGCATGACCCTGGGGTAAATATTCCTTGAGAGCAATTACACCTCCAGTCTTGAGCCCTTGCCACAAAAAGGAATTAAAAGAAAACATGTCTTTATAAACGACACGTTCTTTCATAGTCAATCATAACTCTGAACAATCTTTATTAAAATTATATTAGCGAAAATATTTCAAAATAAAGCCACTGAACTTGTTATGACCCAATGAATAAAATAGGTAAAATAAAGGAGCAGAATATTCTTAATGAAAGCGAATAAAAGAGAAAACACAGAAGCATAAAAGGGCCTTATGCTCCAGTTCTTAGACTAGAACAATGACCCCAACACTTTTGCGACAGAGTACCTCCATCGGACCAAAATATCCTGAAAAAAAACCAGTAATGAAATCTAACACCAGAAGCACCACTGTCACTCGCACACAGGCAACGAACATCATAAGCACACACACTCCTCCTGGTCAGCTGTGATGAGGTCGGGAGAGTACATGGAATCACACTGGGCATATGCACAACGTAAGTGGATGAAATACGATAAAGTGAGCTTCATGCAGGATCGAATCAACCCCAGCCTACCTATGCGGAGCAATTCACGTGCATTTCGACCACCGCATATACCTCACAATACACCTCTCCCGCCTGTGCTCAATGAATTGTGTCAAGGATTCACTGTATACTCGTACTACTCGTTTCTTTTTAAAGCTTTCATCCGAAATGTATGTCTTATGATATGCTTGAGATGCATGGTACCCGCGAAAGGAATCTATATTTAACTATAATGAAGATAGATAAAATTCTATAAATTTTCAGCATTATATAGACTATATACAACCTATATGTATTTAGTACAATGAATTTACTACTCTTATCTTCTGTTTTTCCTTCTTTGCTCTGTACGTCTGTAGGATTCTCTTTCTATTAGTCCCTTTGTCATTCGTGCTAATTACCTCCTATTCAGCCACCTGAGAGAGGGCCGTCAAGAAGACAATAGCCCGTGCCAGGCAAGGACTTCCTAGATCTAACAACAACACACATATCATCATTTATCCTGGCTCTTAGAGACTGCGAGTCACAATCATAAATAGACCGAATTTCAGTTCAGAGAAGAACGTCTTACAGGCATCCTTACCCAGAAACTCGTCCATATTGTGCTGCTTTTGGTCTTGTAATCACCCGCTCAGAGCTGTCCATTTTCTGGGATTCTATTTGTCTTTTTCTAGTTTTCTTTTCAGCGTTAACTAAAGACTTCTGCCTCTGGCAGGCTGCGAGGCATCACAGGGACCAGCGAGAACATCTTCTCTATCATAATGACCTTCATTAGGAGTAATTATCCATCCTAGATTCACCAGACTGATGATTGTACTCTATGATTTCCTTTGTTGTCTTTGTTACACACACACACACACACACACACATATATATATATATATATATATATATATATATATATATATATATATATATATATATATATATATATATATATATATTCTTTTTTTATTATTATACTTTGTCGCTGTCTCCCGCGTCAGCGAGCTAGCGCAAGGAAACAGACGAAAGAATGGCCCAACCCACCCACATAGTCTAATTCCCTCTGGTGACTTACACCGAAAACTGTCCTGTTCACAGACATAGCAATTCATGTTTTACAGTAGCACACATCAAGATGTATTTCTGAAGGTCTTCCTGACTAAGCAGAACACCTCGTCTGTGTTGCTCTGTATTCCTCTAGTCCACATCATCATGTTCATCATATTTCTCAAGTCCCATTGCGATCGGCGGACTCAGCCATTCCCGCTGGGAATAAATGTGGCCCATCACAACTCGCTGACCTTCGTTGGTCGCCGTGACCCAGGATATTCACTCATGAATAAAATGATTTCCGGCTCAGAATTCTAACGCGTTGCTGTTGATGTTTCTATCGTTCGTTTTCTTCAGCTTTACGTCCTCTCGGTGTCGAGAATTTCCCTCCCTACTTGTGTGATGGAAAAGGTTTCAGTGAGGGGAACTTTACGTACGATCATCGCAGTGAGGGACGGATGAGAGACAAGGCTGGAGATGAAGGTTTAGAGGAGTTGGGTTTCCTGGAGAAGAGAGATATTCTAAGTGGTTGGATGTGCTCCTCCCCTCGCCGGAAGTCTTACTACGTGGGATTGAGGAACAAAAAGAAATTGACCCAGATGTAGGGAAGAAGGGAAGAGATGATGCTGATAGCTTCGTGGCGAATCTTGTGGTGTAGTAGGATAACAAGAGGGGAACAGAGGAAAGAAGAAGATAATTGTTAGGATGAAGAGGGAGAAGAGATCATAGTGAGATGGTGGATGGGGTCGGGACAGGAGAAAAGCAAAATATGGCAAAAAATTGTGTAAGATTATCAAATGTAAAGAAGAAAACGGATGAACAAATTGAAATACCTGAGAGAAACGAAGGAAAGAAAGAAGAGAGAACATAAAACAACTAAAACGAATGTCCAAAATATCACTAGGAGGAAACGAAGAATTTATATCACGGAGCAAATAAGCTGAAACAGCAAAAATCACAGAGGTTTAAAAAAGTAAGGTAAAATCGACTGTGATGCACAGGTATCATAGAAAACAAGAAAACAAGTAGGACAAGAATGTTAGAAAAGGAGTAGAATACACAGGGAATAGAAGTGGAAGTTACGCAGAATGTAAGAGAGTAAAAAGCGTCTCACAGGAAGTAGAAAAAATATGCGTAATTACAGAGAAGACGAAATGAAAATAGGCAAACCTTGAGGACAGTGCTCCAGTGTGACTCCACCGCTAGGATGCTGTTAACATCCTAACTCCCACTCGAGGTCGTCCTCAAGAGTCACTTGTGCAAAAATCCAAACTCTTTCACTCTTACCCTGGTGGAGACTGAGGCAGACTCACTCCCCTTGCGTCGAGCTGCTGTTGACCCCAGCTTGGATTGTGTTTTGTTGGTGGTCAATTACATGGACGCTGCACCCACTAACTAGTCTGGTGGAGTTATGGCTTGTGATGGTGGAGACTCAGACACAATACCAGCTAGGCGACTGTAGGGCTTAGTCTTGTGGGGCCACTAGTCCACTAGTGGTGGAGACCGAGTGGTGGCTAGTGATGATTTCACACCGGTAAGTCATATGTTTAACTTACCTCTGTGATGTCGTTCGTGAGGACTGGTATGGAGACTATAACAGCAGCCCAGCTCCTGATCCCAGGTTACTGGCGGTCCTTGTTCGTGGTGATTGATGCGGACACTCTACCTGCCAGCCAAGCTTGCAGATATTCTTGCTGGCTTTGGCAGCAGAAGACACCTAAGGTGAACTATACGTTCGCTTAAGTGTGGAGATCGCACACGCCAGCCAATTGTTGAGTGAAGGGAGTTGCTTAATCTGTGATGGTGGCATGGCAGCTGGTGAGGAGAGCACATCCTCCTGCCACTTACTGACAAAAGCTTGCTGGTGCTGTTGCTCGTGATAGTGGAGAGACGGGCGAGGGTGCCATACGCTCCAGCCAGCAGCCAACCCGGCAAGGTGGATGTCGTCGTGGTAGATACTGTCTCGTGGGGCTTGTGAGGCCGCTCTTGCTAGAGACTGAGGCAGTTATCACACCTGCCAGTTGCAGACATTCCTAAACCAGTTGCCGACCCCATGTTAGCCCTGGTCTTGGCAGAGTCTAGTTCGGACGCCACACCAATTTGCCCAAGTGTTTGTTTCAGCTTGAAGCTGTTGTTGGTTAAGACTAGTGATGTGATAAAGACATGGGCGATACTCTAGCCAGCTAGCATCTGTAAGTCGTAATAGACTAAGGAACGAATGTAGCAGGAAAAGAAAGGAAGAACAAAGAAACTATGACAGTATTATTGCAGAAAAAAGGCAGGAACATAAATCCAAAACTTTTCAAATAACTTCACCGGGACTAAATTGTAAATCAAGAAAACAGGAAAGGAGATAAACTGTCACCTGGCAAATATTAGAACGGTATTCAAGTGCTGTAAATGGGTAAGAAAATATTCAGCAAACTGTTCACATCTTACATAAGGCCAAAACTAAAACATGTTTCTCAAATAAGGTCACTGTACCCAAAGAAACACAGAGATGAGAAAATCCAGAGGAGGATAACAAGATGGTATCAGAATTAATGACTCCCTCATCTTCAGTACCTTCTGGACCATACTGTAGCTGGTTTGGGTATATAGTTGTACAGGAGGTACTGAGTGACAACAGAATATCACCTGGCCATTCCCATTGGGTTGGCTTGGCCCGCGGACCCAACACTCTCTTGCACCTGGGGCGGGCCATTCTCGTGGAGTGGTCCACGACGCAGATAGTTAAAGAAAATGTGAACTTTATCCAGGCTGTGCAAGTGGGTCACGTCGTTGATGGAGGAAACCCTTGGTAAGGCAGTCATATCCTCCTCCAACATACTGTTGTGCATTGTGGTGGGTTACTAGATAATCATGATGGTACTCTCGTACGTAGTATTAGAGTGGGTGGCTAAGTTGTTGTACAATGTGTACCGTAAACTGTGGGCGTTCACTAGGTGTTCCTGTTCGAGGGTGTGGTCCTGTCTGTGTTCGAAATACCAGATCAGTATAATGGTACTGTCTTGAGTAGTTTTACCCTGAGCCATTGAGATGTTGTGCCATGTGTACTATAAACTCTGGGCATTTACTAGATGTTCCTGTCTGAAGCTATATTTTGTTTGCTGTAAACTATAGGCGTCCACTAGATGTCCCTGTTCGTAGGTGTCGGCTTGGCTGTGCTCGAAACACTGGAGAAGTATGGCGGTACTCAAATAGTATTACCCTGGGGCACTAAATTGGTGCTCTATATGTGATGTAAACTGTGGATGTTTACTTGGTGTTCCTGTTCGGAGTTGTACTTTGAGTGTTGTAAACTGTGGGCGTCCATTAAGTGTTCCTTTTGGTATGGAAAATGACTGGTATAATGTAGTAATATCAATATTTCTGGGGTATATCAAGTGGAGAGAGGTTACTGGGTCTGTAGAATATTGATAAACGGGAAATCACATTTTGCATATGTAAATTGTTTGAAAGTGACAACATATTAGATTTTCGTCGGCCAGCAACAAAAAATACAATTGATATATATATATATATATATATATATATATATATATCGGTAAATCATGTTTATCCTTGAACGTATTATCTAAGCATTCGTTCGTTATTTCACCCAAGTACACTTGTCAACCTTTCGAAACTTGATTTTGTTGGAATAGCCTCTAAGAGTTCTCTGCTCTCGATGAATGATGGTGGTTGAGACTCTCTCCTAAAGATGGTCTTGGTGTATCGGGAGAGGACGGCGAGCAAGATAAAAGCAGCATCTGGCCTTTTTAGGAAGTTGTGCTCACCAGAATATTTTGATGGATCGACACACAGGTCTTGTATAGGCTCCGAGCCGAGGAGGTTATTGTACACCGAGAGGAAGAAACTCGCTACCCATCTGTGGGAACGACTCTTTTCTCAGGGAAATGATTGTGAGGGAAGGAGGGAGGGAGGGGAAAAAATATGTCGCTTATGAAAAGCATGAGAAATGTTGAGGCAGATTGGAAAGGTGGAGAGGGTATTTCTCACTTGCAAGAGAACTTGATTATCTCTTTTTCAAATGGAAACCTACGGCATAATGCCAGTGAGAGGAAAATATATGCATAACTGGATGTAACAAAATATATCTCGTTTTTCTATAACTTTTCATATATATATATATATATATATATATATATATATATATATATATATATATATATATATATGTATATATATACATATATATACATATACACTGATACAACTGTGTGATAATGGTGAGTGGAAGAAAGTGAGAAGATTGGATCTGATGACGAAACCATCAGAGAGACGATTATCAAATACAGAAATTCAAGTGCTTTCACTTAGTCTTAATTTTGTTGTATGAGTAAACAGATGAGTGTATAAGCACAAACTGTAAGTGGAATGAAAATGACGTTGAGAAATGAATCGCACACGGGTGGGAGGGGAGGGTGGGGGGCTAACTGCATGTAATCAGGCTCTGGTAAATAATGAGAAATGTGTCATCAAACACACATACACACACACACACACACACACACACACACACACACACACACACACACACACACACACACACACACACACACACACACACATATTGTGTAGACCTCTAAGTTTCTCAACTTAGTTCAACTTAAGCACGTAGGTTACTTCAACATCACGTCGCATGGCGCAGCGCAATCAATTCAAGTGTGCGAACTGAACACTTCATCGAGAAATCTTTAGGCTGGCCACTGCTCCTACAAGACTATTAACACGTGGCCTTCCCATATTTTTTTTCCTTTCGATGGAGTCATGGTGTGAAAGAAAATAAATCCCTACCCTACGTATTTAAAATGAGAATTGCCTTAAGCAGCTCGGTGCCTACTGAACTTTAGTCAACAAGTTTGGTGCCTGAGAACCGACCCATGAAGTTCCCCACTACACTATGAAGTTCCCCCTACACTATGAACATCCGGCGAAAACATGTCTAGAAATGAGGCCGTGGTCAGAAATGGTCTCGAAAATGGGCAGAAAGGATTCGCTTGACGACCTGTTGCTCAGCAGAACTAACCGTAACCTCTCCCGTGGTTGGCTATTGGACGAAGACCTAAGCCTAAAGATCCTCCCCAAGGACGTGCTATATCAAGGGTTCCTTTTACCACAGTAATGCCTCGTTTGCCTAAAGGTCTTCTCTCCCTTGGGTGTCCACGTCGAGTTGGTTGGCGGTCCATTTCTAAGGTGCACGAACTATAACCTTTTAAAAGGTTGCTCTTGTCCTGCATCAGCTTCTGTAACTCCATTATCAGCATCGTTTATTTAACTGTCCATCCAGTTCTTCGATTATCAGTCTGGGTCCTCCATGAACAGCCCGTCTTCTCTAGTATAAAACTTGTCTTCTTCAGCCTCATGCTGTGTTCTTAACTCTGAAAATGTCTTTATTATCATTACCTTGTCTCCTCCACTACCAGCATGTCTCCTACCCCATCATCATAATGTCTTCTTCACTACCAGCATGTCTCCTACCCCATTATCACAATGTCTTCTCCACTACCAGCATGTCTCCTACCCATCATCATGATGTCTCCTCCACTACCAGCATGTCTCCTACCCATCATCATCATGTCTTCTCCACTACCAGCATGTCTCCTACCCATCATCATGATGTCTCCTCCACTACCAGCATGTCTCCTACCCATCATCATCATGTCCTCTTCACTACCAGCATGTCTCCTACCCCATCATCATCATGTCTCTCCACTATCAACCTGAGTCCCAAGCCATGGGTCCGTCTCCTCCAAAAAATTGGATGATTTATCTCTGTTATCAACCTGTCACCTCTGCAGTCAACCTGTGTATTCCACCATTGGCTTATCTCTCTCTACCATCAACCTGTCTACCGTCAACCTATAGCCTCTGCCATCAACTTACCTCCTCTATCATCAACCTATCTACCGTCAACCTATAGCCTCTGCCATCAACTTACCTCCTCTACCATCAACCTGTCTACCGTCAACCTATAGCCTCTGCCATCAACTTACCTCCTCTACCATCAACCTGTCTACCGTCAACCTATAGCCTCTGCCATCAACTTACCTCCTCTACCATCAACCTGTCTACCGTCAACCTATAGCCTCTGCCATCAACTTACCTCCTCTACCATCAACCTGTCTACCGTCAACCTATAGCCTCTGCCATCAACTTACCTCCTCTACCATCAACCTGTCTACCGTCAACCTATAGCCTCTGCCATCAACTTACCTCCTCTACCATCAACCTGTCTACCGTCAACCTATAGCCTCTGCCATCAACTTACCTCCTCTACCATCAACCTGTCTACCGTCAACCTATAGCCTCTGCCATCAACTTACCTCCTCTACCATCAACCTGTCTACCGTCAACCTATAGCCTCTGCCATCAACTTACCTCCTCTACCATCAACCTGTCTACCGTCAACCTATAGCCTCTGCCATCAACTTACCTCCTCTACCATCAACCTGTCTACCGTCAACCTATAGCCTCTGCCATCAACTTACCTCCTCTACCATCAACCTGTCTACCGTCAACCTATAGCCTCTGCCATCAACTTACCTCCTCTACCATCAACCTGTCTACCGTCAACCTATAGCCTCTGCCATCAACTTACCTCCTCTACCATCAACCTGTCTACCGTCAACCTATAGCCTCTGCCATCAACTTACCTCCTCTACCATCAACCTGTCTACCGTCAACCTATAGCCTCTGCCATCAACTTACCTCCTCTACCATCAACCTGTCTACCGTCAACCTATAGCCTCTGCCATCAACTTACCTCCTCTACCATCAACCTGTCTACCGTCAACCTATAGCCTCTGCCATCAACTTACCTCCTCTACCATCAACCTGTCTACCGTCAACCTATAGCCTCTGCCATCAACTTACCTCCTCTACCATCAACCTGTCTACCGTCAACCTATAGCCTCTGCCATCAACTTACCTCCTCTACCATCAACCTGTCTACCGTCAACCTATAGCCTCTGCCATCAACTTACCTCCTCTACCATCAACCTGTCTACCGTCAACCTATAGCCTCTGCCATCAACTTACCTCCTCTACCATCAACCTGTCTACCGTCAACCTATAGCCTCTGCCATCAACTTACCTCCTCTACCATCAACCTGTCTACCGTCAACCTATAGCCTCTGCCATCAACTTACCTCCTCTACCATCAACCTGTCTACCGTCAACCTATAGCCTCTGCCATCAACTTACCTCCTCTACCATCAACCTGTCTACCGTCAACCTATAGCCTCTGCCATCAACTTACCTCCTCTACCATCAACCTGTCTACCGTCAACCTATAGCCTCTGCCATCAACTTACCTCCTCTACCATCAACCTGTCTACCGTCAACCTATAGCCTCTGCCATCAACTTACCTCCTCTACCATCAACCTGTCTACCGTCAACCTATAGCCTCTGCCATCAACTTACCTCCTCTACCATCAACCTGTCTACCGTCAACCTATAGCCTCTGCCATCAACTTACCTCCTCTACCATCAACCTGTCTACCGTCAACCTATAGCCTCTGCCATCAACTTACCTCCTCTACCATCAACCTGTCTACCGTCAACCTATAGCCTCTGCCATCAACTTACCTCCTCTACCATCAACCTGTCTACCGTCAACCTATAGCCTCTGCCATCAACTTACCTCCTCTACCATCAACCTGTCTACCGTCAACCTATAGCCTCTGCCATCAACTTACCTCCTCTACCATCAACCTGTCTACCGTCAACCTATAGCCTCTGCCATCAACTTACCTCCTCTACCATCAACCTGTCTACCGTCAACCTATAGCCTCTGCCATCAACTTACCTCCTCTACCATCAACCTGTCTACCGTCAACCTATAGCCTCTGCCATCAACTTACCTCCTCTACCATCAACCTATTTCCTCCACAACCTTTTCTACCATCATCTTACTTCCTCTATCATCAAATCTAAATCTTCCGCCATCAACCTACTTCCTACCTCCTCCATCATCAATCTGTCTCATTTACCATCAATCTATTAACTCTAACATCAACCAATTTCCTCTTCCGTCAACCCATCTGTTCCGTCACCGACGTATCTCTTTCCATCAACATTTTTTTTCCCCTCCACTACCAGCCTGTCTCCTACCCATCATCATGATGTCTCCTCCACTACCAGCATGTCTCCTACCCATCATCATGATGTCTCCTCCACTACCAGCATGTCTCCTACCCATCATCATGATGTCTCCTCCACTACCAGCATGTCTCCTACCCATCATCATGATGTCTCCTCCACTACCAGCATGTCTCCTACCCATCATCATGATGTCTCCTCCATAATCCATCTGCAGTACTCGTTCTGCCCCAGATAGATTCATTCTCGCATGTGACAACGAAAATGGTGAGAATTACAAAAATGAAAATCTGTGTGTTAAAGAACATGGAAACCCCGTAAGGAGCATTGCAAAGACTGGGTAATGGTTAGGATCTACTCAGGATCATACGCTCACACAAACGCCCTTATAACCTAATCACATGAAGCAAATGGAAATTTTTCATATATCCTCAACCTGTACACTTAGTTAATACGTCCTTACCAACTTCTCTCTGCAGAGAGAGAAAACATTAGGAACCTGTATTCAGCGTGGGTCCGCGTCTGTACATATCTGTTTAGAGTAGTGTGTTGACCGATAATCCTAGGCGTTTCAGGTATATTAGTATACTGCGTTACCTGGCAGAAATATCGACGTGGGCAACAATAGGAAGTGTGCTGTATCTTGAGACAAAAAAGTGGATCTTGTTATTGATCATAGTGGAGTGTACCACAGGCTTCCTCGCCAACCTTTGAATATTGAAATAGAAAGCAAGTTGGTCTTCATGTATAACAAAACTACTTTTCTCCTTTACGTTCTTCTTTTCATCATCTTATTCATCATTTATTCCTTAGGTAAGAACAATCAACCGTCCTTAAAATTCGCTTTAAGAGGCCAAGCATGTCTTCATAAACTTAAGGATAAAAGCTTACCAAACTTTCAGGTGAAGCTAAAAAAGAAAAAAGAATGTGTCGTCGTACCTGTTCTATAAGTAAATTTTTTCTATTCTAGATCTTATATTTTTCTAAATCTTGAAAACAATAGAAGGCAAATAATTGTTTATGGAAGTAAAAAAAGTAATGTTTGTGGAACATAATCTTTCTCATACCATTCAAGGAAGCTTCCTGTCTGTCCTAAGCGGTACGTATCGACCAGCAGTACTTGCACTGACTCCTGCTGTCTTAGGTCGACCTCAAGGAATTTTTCCACGCCCCCTCATGGGTCCCTTACACTACAAAGCCTTCCTTGTGATATGCCTCCAGAGAACGTTGCATCTATGCGTCAAGGTTGGCGACCAGTCGGTAAGCTGCCAGCTGAGTGGTTGAAATATTGGACTGAAGTTTTGCATTATTTTGTATAGGTCGAAACAAACTGGCTGCGTAGTATAGAAGTGCCAGCAAATATACGGTCTTCCAATTCCGTTCCTCGCTCTGTGCATTTCCAAACTTCCATGCGTTTGATGTATCTGTCTCCTTGCTGCCCAGTCCATCATGTCTTGCTCCAGATTGCCCCATTCCATCATTGATTTCCCACATGTCCTTCGCCACACAGGCTCCTGTCTCCTCTCCTGATACTAATGGTGTGTGGCGGGTGTGGAGGAGAGAGTTACTTTACATATTCGCTGATGGTAGTGAAATAACTCTGTCATTCATCCAGCTCCTTCCCAAGCATTCGTAGCCTTCTTCTACTTCCCTGCACCTCTTTTTTCTTTTCTTTCTTCTTCATCTTCCATCTAATCTCCTTTTGACTTGCCTTTCTTCCTTTACCAGTATCTTTCACTCTCATACCTGACCACCAGCACCTACTCAATCTTCCCTCAGCACCATCCATCATTTTTCCTGCCCTGCCGGCACCCCTCCTAATCATCATGACCTCTGCTCACTTCCCCTTTCTCTGCAGCCCTTTTCATCAGCACCTTTTCTCCTCCCCTTCTCCCCATTCCATGACATCCATTTCTCTCCTCCTAGAAACCTTTCCAGCAAAGTTCCAGTTGACGGGTACGAGAGAAATGATCAATGGATTTTCATGACATACACATCAGTGGATTCCCTACACATCCTATAAACGATCTAGAGTCGATGAACTGATATATTTCTATCCTGTATGAGACGACATTAGGTTCTTACGAAGTAGGCAGGGCTTTGATGGAAAGAGGCACTTTGGGGTAAGAGCAGGCAAAATACATGGAATAAACCTAAATAAACCAAACCTAACCAAACCTAACCATACTTAGTATAGTAGAATCCAGCATGATAAGACCGAAAAGGTTTCATCCGATCGATGACTGTACTTCGTGTGAGCTGCTTGTAGAAGGAAATGTTGCAATCAGAGCGTCTGCTCAGTGTATGTAAGTCCGAGACCAATAGTCCATGACCAGTTTGCCAGCGGCTCCCTAGCCCAGGGAGCAGACGAAAGGCCAGAAGGACCTAATCTGCAAATAGCAGGGAAATTGCATCATACTAGTGAAAAGGACGATGAAATCAACTAGTAGAAAACAAACATTTTCAGACTCAATCCTAGTGTACGACTAAAGAACCAGTATTCTAAATTTCCAACGACTAATCATTACTGGCCTTTCCTGCCAGCAAACGACACCACCACAATATAGATACATATCCGTATGTCACCACGAACCTGACTGGGATCAACTTGTGAAATCTATGATCAACCGAGAACACCACCAGAACCTTAACTCTTTGCAGTTGGTAAGACAGTCTTGTGTATAACAACTGGTCTCATGTGTAAGAGCAGCGCCTTTATAGAACAGAACGCCACACACGGTCATGGCACAACTTGAAGCCACAGGTGGCACGAGGCGTACCGTGAAGTAACCCGAGAAATTGAGAGAGAGAGAGAGAGAGAGAGAGAGAGAGAGAGAGAGAGAGAGAGAGAGAGAGAGAGAGAGAGAGAGAGAGAGAGAGAGAGAGGGGAATGCCTGTAAACAAACTGAGGCATCGTCTCAACTCCAGCTGTCTCATATGCCCGCTGAAGTAAGGCGCAGCATGAAGAACTCTGAATACTCCTAGTGTGGTGTGCAGTTCCCTGGAGCCTGTGCGAAGGCAAGGAGCATCGTTAATCACCCCGAGGATCCATTTTGTCCTCAGCAGCTTTACCTCCCCGACCCAAGAGACTGCCAGCCATGGTGGATGCAAGGACAACGTACCTTAAGTCTGGAAAGCATTTTGTGTCTTCCACTGCTCTTAAGGCCCACTGTAGATCGAAACGTGAGGGGAGGGGTATGTTCTACATTGGAAGAATGGATGACTGGATGTGCTAGTTAGAGGTATAGATTACAGAGACTGTAAAGGTGTAGATTTAAGAATAGGATTTTGGTGGAAGTGTGTTACGATCAGGGGGTAAAACAACACTAGTAGCAATTATAACTTCCTTGTTAGTTTCCTCCTTCCTCTTCACAGCTTGAGTTATGGCCACCTCCCTCTCTTCTCCCCTCCCTTCGTCGCTCTCTCTCTCTCTCTCTCTCTCTCTCTCTCTCTCTCTCTCTCTCTCTCTCTCTCTCTACCCGGTTTAATCCTGCCTGCCTAATAACACGGTCGACAGTTTCCGTGCCCTTCCTCAGGGGCTCAGGTAGAACCCTTCCCTGATCTCGAGGGCCTGTTGGAGTTGGAGGCAGCTTCCAGCTCCTCATCATTACCCCGGATCAGTTCCGCCCGGGTAAACTTTTAATCACAGTCACATCCCAGAGAAATTCCCGGGCGTGTGGTGCAAGGGTCACTATGGCAGAATTTTGACGTGGGCTGATAAATGCACCTGAGCCCATATTATTATTATCATTATTCTTATTATCATCATTATCGTTATTATCACCGTCATTATCATTATTACTAAGATGTCATCATTATCATTTCTTTTGTAGTTGTTATTACTATCATCATTATTTCTGTTATCATTATCATTGCTATCATCCCTAATATTACATTCATCATCATCAATATCATCACTATTATTACACTGATGGTGAAAAGGTATGGGTAGTGTGATGGTGATGTAGCTGTGTCTATCATAAAGGTAAAGGTTTAGGTTACTGACACCTCGCACGCTTCAAGACTCCTGCTTTCACGTGCGACAGGTCAAACCCAAAGAGTACCAGCCTACAGACATGCCCCACACACTATTCTTTAATTTCTCTCTATACATCCAGGTTCGGTCCAGTGCTATAAGTATCTTTCCATACGCTACATCGTTCGAGTTCTTTTTATTCAGCGCACGCCTCTCGCCTTCCTGAATAATCAGTCCTGGATACCCCCAAAGCCTCTTTCAATCCATCCATCCTTTCGTCTGTGTTCCCCTTCCTTTTGCTCCCTCCGTTTACGAAACATAAAATCATATTTCTCAATCTCTCTTCACTCATCCTCTGTATGTAATGATAATAATGATAGTAATAATAACAACAACAATGATAATAATAATGATAACAATGATAATAATAATAATAATGATGATAACGATAATAGTAGTTATGATAATAGTAATAATAATAACAATAATAATGATTATCATGATCAGTACCAGAATCATATGCAGTTCTGCTGTCAACGTACCAACTGCCCGTCTCCAACATCATCTCCAACCAGCATCAGCAAGACCTTAAACGTCATCTTAGACCATCTACAGTTCACTCCCTTCCCCTTCACAACGAACACTAACCATCTCCAGCATCAACACTCGCAGCTATAGAAGAAACTCCACCATTAAATCTATGACATCCATCCACCATATACACCCGAACCATCCACATTCACCCTCATCACCACAACCATTCAGCATCATTATCAAAATACCCATCGCCCAGATCCGCAAGCTGTTTATCACCGCCATCCATAGCAACAATCGCAACCTAAGAGCTTTACCAGGTATCAAATCCCCATCACTCCACTGCGGTGTTCATCTCCTCCACCATCCAGGTATCCAGACTTCCGAGTGTACCTATGCTCGCGTCTTTATTGGGTTAGAAACTAATTGAAATACGACACCCTCCTGGTGGGGACGAATCTCAGGGTAATTAGGAACCGAAATTAAGGTGCAAATTAAGAACTTTAATGAATGAGGTATTTCCGAAAAGGAAATTCTCTCTCTCTCTCTCTCTCTCTCTCTCTCTCTCTCTCTCTCTCTCTCTCTCTTGGTTTAACGAGTGGCACACGAGATAGGTTACGCACGTACTGTATTTCCGGACATCAACTGGATATATACAGAATTTCTCTTGGGTAAGTTAGGTCACTCTGGATGAGCCTCTATAATCTGAGCAATGTCCTTTATCAGTGAGAGTTCAAGAACTCAACGAGGCTTTGTCCAATCAACGTAAAGGTACGTAGGTTCACACCAGTCTGGTTGTAGAGCTAAGAGAGCAGTCACCTCTTTACTCTCAGTGTGAGTATAAAAGGAGGTGGGAACTACCGTGATGATGAGGAGAAGTAGGTAATGATACCTTCTTTATGGGGAGGGGAGAAATTCCGCGTAGGGGCTGCAGCGTCGTGATTTACTAAGGCGTTTAACTAGGAAACTTTTCGGGAGGGGTTTTGATAAGGAGCTTGAAACTTTGCCGAGTCTCTCGTAAGGATTTATGGTCTATTCCGCTATGTAATGACCTTTTTAAAAGGGAAGTTACTGAGGACGTCCATTAATGAATAGGTGATAAAAGTTTCGACGAAAGAATTCTGTTCGGATGTGTATCTCTATCAAGTTATTCTTCCTGGTATTTACTAAAGTACTTTATCAAAAATGTATATGAATATGATGATGGAACCTTGAACCTTACTGAAAAATTGCATAATAATCCAGCTCCTTATCAGCTAACTCGTTGAAAAAAGACAAAGAATAACCTGTTCTGATGTGCCTGAGTTTCTTTTTTTTGAGGGACTTTAGTTTCTACAAAAACAAACATATCACTACATACACTCATCTATCAGGAAATAGCTGTATGCATAAAGCCACACACATGCTAAAAGAAAGCATAAACAATGCATACACAAGCCCAATACGCTCAGGCACAAACGGCTAAGGGAATCGATAGACCATCTTACTTCTCCCTAGGCAATAAAGAGACAGCACTTTACACGTGCTTGGTTACGTGGAACAGTTAATACGTTCCTTTACAATTATTTGGCATAAGATTTAGTATACGTGTATAGGTTTTTAATGTAAAGGAAAAAGTAATATCTTTTAAGATAAAGACTGTTGTTTGATGTTTATGTCCTGAAAAGGAGGAGGAGGAGGAGGAAGAGGACGAGGAGGAGGAGGAGGAAGAGGAGAGAACACACCAGAAGGTCTGGGCAGCAGGACATGTGGGTCCAGGTAGCAAAGCGCTACTCAGTTTATCTCATGTATGTTTTCGCTGCATGAGACATAGACAGTTACAGGCAGGACGTCATCTCTGGTCGACCCTTGAGGAGGGTTACCAAAATGATGACAGATGACCCAGGGTGTAGTGATGTGTCCTTCATATTCCTCACTGCTTGTTACGTATAGCCACACAGGCTGAACGTTGACGTAGTATGGTGGTTTTCTACAAAACTAACCTGGGGTTTATCTGGCTCTTGCTGCTGTGGCCGATGTGACTGTGTGTATGGAGACATGATCTGTCTATTTCAGCAGACGTCTGCAGGTGCTAAGAGATCAGTGAGTTCCTCCCGAGGATGACGCTGCTTCTCATGAGGGCAGTGAGTTTGTGGAGGTTTGATGTTACTCACATAAACGTCTCAAAGGGACGTCGTCTTGTGTGTCACTAGATCCGCGTCATGGACTGGCAGTTGGAGACGTGGCTGTAATGAAGGTCAAAATTCAGCAAAAGCTAAAAGGATAGTTATTAAGTAAGAAACGCTTAAAGAAACACAGACTCAGCGAAAAGATAGACAGACAGAAAACGAAGAAGCGAGGATGGTATGAGAAATCATGGGGAGTTGGATCACAGGGAAAGAGTTAAGCGAACGATAATAGAAGTTGAAGACGAAACACTGGTAAGGAAATGGGTAAATGAAAGTCAGAAACAGAAAAAAAAACTGAATGGAAAGTTGAAAGATTAAGAAACTGGTTGAAAAATATAGCATGAGACAATATCAAACTACAGAAAAATTAAAGTGAATTAGGGGCAATATAAGAGCCAAATTCAAGACAAAATAAGAAAAGATGCATGGTCTGGTAAAATGAGAAGGTTGAGCTATAGAATAAGGTATGAAATAAGATCTTGTTTAACCCTTTTGATGGGACGAATAAAAGGAAGGAAGAATATCACAAAGAACAATGAAAATACGAAAGATATTGAAGGGTCTAAGTTCAAAGAAGATTTCGCCCGGAGATCAGAGTTGGAGGAAGCATGACGTAGAACGAAAAATACTAAATATCTCTGATTTAATGAAATACCAGTGGAACGCATTGACCAGGGGGGAGAGAGAGAGAGAGAGAGAGAGAGAGAGAGAGAGAGAGAGAGAGAGAGAGAGAGAGAGAGAGAGAGAGAGAGTTTCTGCAAGAGAACACACGAAGACTATTGAACAAAGACTGTGGGGAGGGAAAGAGAGAGAGAGATATTCCTAGAGACATGGGCAAAATTGTGGCAGTGACTATCTACGTTGGAAAGAGGAAGGAGGTTTAGGATGATGTGATGATCTTTGTGACATACTTGCTTTTTCTGTGGTAGCACGTATAAATCCCTCTGTTTCTCTATTTTTCACGAGCGTTCCTCAGAGCAAACGCTTGATCCATATATCCTCTACCATTCCTGAATCCACATTCTTCCTCACCATTTTGATGCTCTGTGCATGCCACCACCCTGTCACTCAAAACTCATACCATTTACCAAGGTTCACTCAACAAATCTTTACCTCTGTTGTGTAAATACTCATCTTCATCCGTCTGGTCCAAATTCATACCGTGGTACTATGCGTTCTTTCCACCAATACTCAGCCACCTCACCATGATCCATATATACACTGAAAATCCTAACCAAGCAACAATACATCCACCTCCTTTCTTAAGAATTAACTATAATGCCATCCATTTCAGCCGTCTTGCCACATTTCATCTTACGCAAAGCTTTCACCACCTCTTTCCTCTTCATCAAATCACATGCCATGACTCTCACTACGCATAAGTTCCTGATCCAAACACCCTCCATATCTAGAAATATATTCTACTACCTAGGAGACCTTCAGAAGCATGTCATTCCGTTCTCTATATCTCTACGTTTCAAAATCAGTGGTCACATACTCAGAATGTCAATGTCTGGACACGCGAACTCTCCTTCCCATCCCTTATACTTACCATCACAGTGTTTGCAGGATTACGACCTTCATACACCCCTCTTAACTCGCATACATATCCTTCTGTACACCACCTCTCCCAAACACTACGAAATATCACACTCCATGAAGCCCATTTGTCTGTCATTATGCGCTCTGCACTACCATCCTACCCTCCATCACTGATGATATTTGACACTCAGGAACCTGTTCCTATCCTCCAGCTAATAACCTTGTCGTGGACCATCAAGTGTTCTTTTAGACGTCCTTCCCATTTACTCCTATGAACACATTTTGTTCTGGTTCCTCCCTCTCCCTCACACTACCTTAACCTACACTATCACCCTCACAACTACCACCCCATCTCATTAGTTCCACAGGCTTCATCAATTTCCAATCTCCCTCAGTTTCCTCTCTCACGCCCTGCCGTGCGACGACACCATCACTGAAAATTATGATTATCTACGGTAATTGTGAGGTTCCTGTCACCGCCAGACTGGTACTGGGGTCCAAGTCCTGCCCTGGTGTTCATTGTTCTTCCCTTCTTACCTTTCCTTCCTTCCACTCTTACCTTCCCTTCCTTCCTCTCTTACCTTCCCTTCCCTCTTCTCTTCCCTTCCCCTCTTTCCTTCCTTGCCCTATTTTCCTCCCTTTCATATCCTCCTTCCCTCCCTATCCCCTACCCCTATCTTCATTGTCCTCTTCTTCTCTTCCGTCTACTTATTCCCCTTTCCTCTCGCCCCCTCAGCCCGTCCACCCTCCTGGTTAGCATGTGTACAGTAGCGTGTAAACCAGCGTGTGGGCGTGTGTCGAGACCCCTTGGTATGACAGGCGTGGGGCATCCCTATGCTGATGTATACAAACAGAAAAGTCTCTGGGAGTGACTTTCCAGAAGTGGGCAGACCTGGAAGAATGTGAGGGAGTGTCAAGAAGCCCACTGGATTGGACAGATGTGAGAAGACACGGAGTGCATAAGAATGTTTTTAAAGTGAAAGTGCTAAGGATAGAAGGATAGAAGAATGAAACATTGTACGAGAGGTGGTGGGGGTGTTTTTAGAAACGAGGAAGAATGTGAGTGCCTAGGAGCCTGGAGGAATGTAAGAGAGCATTGCATTGAGAGGTGTGGGAGTGGTGTACTGATATATCAGGCAGCAAAGCGCAAATATTCAGCGTAAATGAGTCAAGTGGTAAAGGAATGTAGTAGAGGTTGGCAAAGCACCGCAGGGAGGGATATGGGAGTGACGCTGTTCAAGAAGCGGATTCTGAAGGATGCGTTTCATAATACAGTGTGAGGGTCTTATAAAGTGGGACTCCGCCAGGTCTTTACCTGTCTTCCATCTACACCACCGCATATCTACATCTGTGTTAAGAGATACGCACGTCTACCTTGCATCACACCTCTGTCTTCCGCACCTACACATCTGTGACAGGCCCAACCATCACACATGCATCTCCCATCCTCAACGCACCTGTGTTTGACCATCGTTAAACTATTTTCTCCCCATTATCACAAGTGTGTAATCGTTTCGGAACTTCAGTTTTTCTCCACTATCAGCACATGACTATCCATCAAACTACCACACCTGTAATCGTCTAACTGTCATACACACTTTTCCTAACCATCTAAGTACACTCTCACGAAAATAACCCCTCACCACCACATCTTTATTTACTCCATGACCATGTATGTCTCCTCACGTCTAGGATTTAATCTAACTCTCCATATATATATATATATATATATATATATATATATATATATATATATATATATATATATATATATATATTCATATATGTATATTTATCGTGTGAATGCCTATCAGTATTGTATGGGTAAGGATTTTTACAATCACCGGGCCCCATCTCGATGTGTTTGTGTGTGTGTGTGTGTGTGTGTGTGTGGAGGAAATACCCCCAATATGATTACGAGAAAAGTTCAGAAAAAGGATAAGAAAAACGTAAACGACCCTATACACATTCTCAGGCAACCCCCGTCATAAGTGCCACTCTGTATCACCATCCTATATAAATTCTCTGGGATAGTATGATCCTCTTTTGAGAGGGGCAAAAGAAAATGGAGAGAAAACGGAAGAGCAAAAGGAAAAACGTATCTATAAGTAATCCCGATAACCTCTAATTCCCTACCAAGTCTAGGCACGAAGGTGTGGAGATAATTTTGAGATAGAATGACAAGATAATCAATCAACAAATGGCAAACAAGAAACCTCTCACTGTATGATTCATCCACTCAGATCATGATTTTATCTGATGCTGGTTTCACTCGCATTCATCTTGAGCATCTATTAGAGCAATAGTGATGACAATGATTTATATTTCTACTTTTGGACAAGTTTCGTTCTGTGTTTCATTACGATCAACGGGAACCTGAGGTAAGGAAGGGAATACAAAAACAGTTGTACGAGCAAGGTAGAGAGACCAAGATTTTTTCATCCATGTGTACAAACAATATCATGTCTATCGACCGTACTATCTCGAAGATTTGAGTAGATGTACTGAAATGAAACTGTCTCGGAAGATCAGAAAAGGATGGAATATCCTTCTAGGGAGAAATTCAACTAGTGCATATCGATTCTTTATGTTGTACGGATAATCGTTGTTTTGCAAAACCGGAAAAAAGTTAAAGTAAATAAAACCTAAAATCGACATCAGGTTTCGTAAAGTTTGCATATCAGAGTGCTCGCTCCATCACAATGTTTCCTGTAGTTACCGAAGCACAATGGTTATTGTCAAACCGGATGGAGGAACAGGAAAGACAGAGGAAAGAGATCAAACTCTCAGAAACGTCCATATAGGACCATCCAAGCCACTAATGATGGCGTAAATTCCATCCAAATATCTTTTAAAGCTTCCGGAATAGTCAGGAACAACAGGTGGTCAGTTTTCGTCGGTTGGTTTGCGAGCACACTCCCTCATTTTCCACGATCAAATGGTCACAGCGAACAAACCTAAAACATCAGCGTTCTCTCGACAGATCCGTGTACTGATAAGGCCCACAAAACATGCATTTAAGAAAGAGCTGGACGGAAAGATGAGACAGGTAGAGCTGTGGTGGTCTTCCTAAAGAACTAACCAGAGACTCCGGGAAGGAACATTTGAAAAAAAGAAAGGGAAGGTTGTGAGAGAGGCAATCTACCAAGATGAGAACCTCAGTGGGGAATATCATGGCAAGACGCCTCAGGTCTTCAAGGTTTTCCGGTAGTTTCCTCCGTAATGTCTGAGCCTTCTGGTAGCTTTAGACTCTTCTTAAACAAATTTGTGTCGTATAGCAGCAGCAAGGTGCCATAGAAATAGATTCCACTAACGCCACAAATTACCTTTTAAAAGGAATAGAAAATGTAAAAACACATTCGGCGTGGAAAGCTGCCGGAAACTTGAGGTATCTTTGAGTTAAAGTAGGAAAACGTGTGAGTCTTCTTTATCTTGGAAAGGCGGCAGGAATTCCATGTGGATAAGAGGCGCAATAAAACGGCAATATGCGTCTGGTGTACAGTAAGGCAGAGCTTCACGAGAAAAGGAGAACCAAAAAGCTCAAAAGGTATATAAAAAGCAATACTGTTATAGGATTAGACAGTCTTTGCTGGTGAGGAACTTCGTTGGACTTCTTCTCTGCCATGACTAGATTTTCATATGTTCACAAGTATTGAATAGACCATTCAAAGAGACAAAAAAAAAAAAAAGAAATCCTGAAAAAAAAGAGAGTGTAATGCATAATTCTTCTAGTCCTTATATTACAATGACACAGGTAGAACATTTTGACTGAAAACCTATTTTTTCTTACATTGGAGGCTACAATTACAGACAATAGTTTACATCAAGATCGGGCCTTGTTTGAAATGTAGAGAGGTTTATAAAAAGGAAAGAGGAGAGACAAGGGAAAGCATTTCCGAATTCTGGAGGAAGTGAGAAACCTGTCAGTTGGCCGAGTATTGCGTGATCTAGCTAATGGTGGGGGCACACAGGCAGCCAGCTCTCGGGAGCAAAAAACCATAGCTACACCAAAAGGAGAGGGAAAGTGAACCAACATGGCGGCGGAGGACAAGAGGTTCAGTTTTGAAGTTAGCTTGTGAGAGTTTATGAGTCGCATCGTGATACCAACGCTGCTATAAATTGCTATACTACGTTCAAGATGTGAAAATAATGGATCACACCAGATGAAGATTGTGGAGGCTACAGTGCAGAGGACTTCATACCATCGAGTTAACATAACATTCTTAATGATTCTCAAAACACCTGTCGAACATTTTCTTCAGAGAGAATCCTGGAGCCGCTACTGATGCTAGTGGTATCTTGTACCATAGGAGGCAAAATACCTTCCAAAAGCGAGGATTCGAACCAGGACCTTTTGCGTGGTAGTTGAGAACGCTAGTCTCTCGGTTATGAGATTCATCATTTACCAGTATTCTAAAAATTGACAAAACCGACTGACAAAGAAAACTTTTTCATATCATTTCTCCGGAATCACGAACGATCCAGCTCAAAAAGACATATAGTTTTCTCCTTCACCTGTGTTACAGATGATAAGATTTAGAAAAAAGACATTTAATCGTAAAGGGACAAATACAGTCATGTTTGGCATGAACCCGTCATGTTGTAAAAGATACTAGGACTTTTCTCACACAGGCATATCATCCTACGAAATAAACGGAGAGAGATTTGAAAAGTGCGACAGTTTTTATGGCAATGTCCCCGGAAGTTATAGAGTCAATTCGATTATCAAAAAGCACTCAAAGATCTTAGATGAGCTTCCTTTAGGGATAACATAACGGGTAACATTAGAATGGGTAACCTAAAGGCTATGATCCGGAGTTGCATTTGAATGTCCCCTCAGAAAAGTGCATTACACAGCTATTGATAGCTACGTCTCTACTATCACCAGCGAAGGTATTACTTAAACAAGGCAAACGCGTCCGAGATTCTTCTAATCAATTTTTACTCCGCTGGACGAGAAATCTGCAACAGGAATCCAAACGACGTTATGACTATTACATAAGACTGAACTTTGACCTTCCACAAGCACGGGTCTGTTGCAATCATAATCCACCTCATATGCCTAAAGGTGAGAGTCTACATGCGAGTATGACCACGACACCACGTCGTTCATAGGGAATGGTAATGTTGGCAATCATCGTATGAAGACGTCCTTTTGCAAGTAATTTCCATATCTATGAGCGAAATGTAATTATATTCAAAGATTATCATCTTTAATTCATGTAACCCTAGAATCTCATTTAGGGCTTCAGCAGCCTCAGGGCTGAGCTCCATGCGGGATCGAGATGTTCTTGGCTTCTCTGGGAAGAGAAAGACCCTCATGAAACCACATTATCTTTAGTGCAGTAACTAGTGACACAACCTCGTCGAAGATGACTGTCCACTCGCGGTGTTACCACTTCCAGGTAGAGCCTGCTGACACCATAGGAAAAAAGGCATATATCTATCTATCTATCTATATATATATATATATATATATATATATATATATATATATATATATATGTGTGTGTGTGTGTGTGTGTGTGTGTGTGTGCGTTTGTAACCTAGTGAACGAAAACAGAGCTGAAAAGAGAAAGAAATACCACAAATTTGCGCCTTTCCTCATGTCCTGTGTACAGATGAGGGGGGGGAGGTAATGGCTCGGAGGTATACATTCAGAGATACTCTGCAGGAACACAGTGCTAAACCCCAGAGACGAAGGGAAATCAAGACATATACCAGTGTGTAAGGACGGTATCGTCAGCCGTATGTCAGGATGAAGTGGTAAGTGAAGCAGATCCGGTACCCTGTGAGAGGTGAGTCAGGTTCATGACACAGCTCCGAGTCTTGCTTCTGGTGGCCATGGGTGACCCAGATATTGCATCACATGAGGGCTTCGTTCTCTGTGACCTGTATTGATGGGTTACTCGGGGTTTTTTTTATGGCATGAAGGGAATCTGTGACCTGACGATGAGTGACCAATTGTTTTTGTGTGACGACACAGTGCTCTGTGACCTGCAGATGTTTCTTCATGAGATAGTGTGATATGAATATGCTCTTTTGATGTAGATGTGTGTGTCTTGAGGGAATTGTGCGATATGAATGTGCTCTGTGATCTAGACATGTGTCAAGGGAATTGTTGTGAGATGAAAGTGGTCTGCTACCTGGAGATGTGTGCCCACGGGGTATTATATATATATGACCTGGAGATGTGCAGCCAGAGGATAGTGTGTTTCTTGAGGTTTTCTTTTTCTAATATGAAGAAACTCTGTATATCACGCCCTATGTAGCTTTTCCTTGAATGTTAAAGGTAATCATTAATGATATTTCAAGAATGAACATAATGTTTGCTGGGCTCCCAGCCGAGGGAATGGGAATGTAAGGCATGGCAAAAGTAGAGTCAGGAAAGATGTAATTGTGTTTCGATTCCATTATCTCCTAAACTGACATTCCAAGACGAAGATAAAGCTGTTAAAGGTTCTGTGTCGTAATGTACTATTTACTAATATGTGTTAAGTCCGTTTGAATCAATGCATCGTTTTGAATTCGCAAAATGATTTATTCTTCTACTTCGATATGTTGTCAGGGCCTGAAGGAGGAGAGTTCTGCAAGGTCATGATTACATTGCTTGTATGAGTGGGAGTGAAGGAAGGATAGGCAGCTGTTTCTGAGTGGATTCTGTGAAGAATTTTCAAGCTTCTTCCTCTTTGGGGTGTAGTGGGCCTGTGGCTGATTTTCGCATGGTGTCTCATGAGTACATTTGTACATTCTTTAGGAAATATGATTTCGTTAGAATGAGTCAGGATTGCTCCCTGAGCTAGTGAAGTGAGCGTGGATTTTCCTTAAAGTGCGCCAGAGTTGGTTGCTGTGTTCAGGAGGGAGTGCCAATTTCTAGTTTGTCTTTCGGTGATTAGGGTATTGATTGGTGATCTTTAGAGTTGGGATTTGTTCTGATTTTCTGTTGATGGTGAGTGGTTGAGTTTTGAGCTGGTTTCTTTTACTTTATGAGGTATGTGACTTGAGGGGAGAAATTTGGATTACACTTCTCTCTGTACCCTTGTGGTATTTGCTCTTTGCTGGATTGGTTGGAGATATTGATGAAGTTGTGAGATCTCTCTATCTACCGATGAAGCATCATTTATACTAAAGTTCTGGAGCGCCGTTCCCATGTACTGTGTGAAAGATGGTCAGTTTTTGGTGTCCACTAATTTGCGTACGTTTTTTTTTTCACTGGTTGAGTTCATTGGTAATGTTAGATGGGGTGTTGCCAGAACGAGCAAGTGATCAAAGGTATCTTTCGTATTAGCGCGCTCCAGTTGCTCCGTTTGTGTAGTGCTAGCGAACAGAACGTGATGGTTGGCGTGGTCAGCTGCTGGAGGTGGTTGGCGTGGTCAGCTGCTGGAGGTGGTGGGGTGGTCAGCTGCTGGAGGTGGTGGGGTGGTCAGCTGCTGGAGGTGGTGGGGTGGTCAGCTGCTGGAGGTGGTGGGGTGGTCAGCTGCTGGAGGTGGTGGCGTGGTCAGCTGCTGGAGGTGGTGGGGTGGTCAGCTGCGGGAGGTGGTGGGGTGGGAGTCGGCTTTGAAGTGCTGGTTGCATAGGTTGGGGATATTGAGGAGGTTGCAGTTGGATTATGTGTCAGTCACCTCGGGGATCAATGGATGTGAGTGTTGAGCCAAATGGAATGGTGCGTATCGAAATCTCTCCACGGAGATAGATGTTGTGCATGCTGGTGAGGGTCATGCAGGTGTGGAGTGTATCGGAGGGAGGAGGGGGAAATGTGAAAAGAGAAAGATATATACATTGTACTCTCCCTCGTTTGACTCGACATAACTCAGGTCGGGCCTGAGCTTATGTAAGTATGTTGTCCTTATAGGTCAGTGAGTTCCCTGATGAAAACTGTTGTCAAAACGTTGGAATAAAACTCGAGTTCCAGGACAGAGTTTACATTCACCTCCCCTCCAGTGTATATATATATATATATATATATATATATATATATATATATATATATATATATATATATTATTCCTATGAATCCACGGAGGAATGAAACACGATAAATTCCCAAGTGCACTTTCGTGTAATATTCACATCATGGGGGGGGGGGGGTTACATGAAAGATATATAACAGTCAGAAGATATACAACGAAGAGACGTAGCTAGGACACCATTTGGTAAACAAGTGACAAGTGACAATTACATGATATTTATAACATAATGCCCTGCAATAGCGAGAATCCGAACCTCGTACCTTTTGCGTGGTAGCTCGTTACAATGATCACTCGCCTACTCTGCCTATTGTAGAGAAATGACTATTCGATTACTAGTAATCTAATACCCTTCATCTCACCTCCATGAGCAATGGGATCTAGACAGATCAGATCCCCTCAGGTTCACATTACCCAGTAGTTAGCAATTTTACTGGACTTATTGAACCGATTGAACTACTTCTATTCGAATCTCCTCCGTGGTTCACATGCTGTGAATACTGTGGCCGGCCAGCCACTGGGTCTTACTCCGTCACAAGATTTGGGTTTACGGTTCCTCATTCGGTATTCACACCAACCCAGAGTCAACTGGGGATCTCTCATCCTTTACCCAGGGAACGCCACGCACAGCAAAGCTTCTGTCTTCTGAATCTGAATATATTGAAGAATATCTATGCACTTTTACGTTTTGCCCTGTTCTGATATATATATATTTTGTGACTATGAATATCTCTAGATATTTTTTCCGCTCGAGAAAAGTAAAGAATGCTACGCCAACGAAGACGATAAAAACTAATTAGCAATAACAATTCCAAACATAAAATATAACTAATTTAGATACGTATCTTTATTTAGAACTGATATATTGACTACAACAACCAATTCTTATGCTTATGACCGTCCAGTCATGTTTTGATCAATCGTCATCATAAGAATCATAAGTATACAGCAAATTTGAAAAAAAAAAAAGGTTGTAACGATCAAAATGATATCTTTCTCCTTTTTGTTTTTTGATTAGAAAAAATATTCAAACCCTTCCAGACGTTCCCTTAAAAGCCATGTATGGATTTGAAAAAAATATAATAGTGTATAAGAAGTAGAGCGAAAAAAGAGAAAAGAGTAAAATATATTCTTAGAATTTTTCTGTAATTGGCACACATCACCCCTCAAAAAAAAGTACAAACGAAAATATGGTTTTTATCGGGATATAAACGAGGAGGAAAATATTTCAGAGGTCTAGCAAAAGAGGGGTAGAAACTGTCGTTACGAAAAATGTGTGCCGAAAAATGTGTGCCGAAAAATGTGTGGCCCAGACACTAACGAAGGAAGTCAAGGAGCCACCTTCCTTTAGCAGCAATCGATTTAGTCTTTTTGGGAGAGAGAGAGAGAGAGAGAGAGAGAGAGAGAGAGAGAGAGAGAGAGAGAGAGAGAGAGAGAGAACATTGGAAAGACAGGCAAGAAAGGGCCCGTTAGCACATGTCTAAGTTACCAGTTTTCATCTCTTATCTTATCGCATTTGTTTCCTAACAGGATGAAGCAAGGATAGAACAGCAGAGAGGCGATTTTCTTACTCTTCACTCCCTCTGGTAATAACATTCGGTAAGAAAAAGAATGGAAGAAGATCCCATGATACTGTGAGACACGGCTGTTTTGGAGTTTAATAAGAAAGAACGAAAGAGAAAATCCTTCCGTTGAATATTATCTTTCTATCACGCCTTCCTCTGCGCTGCGGTGTATTCTTAGGGTCTGGAGTAAGAAAAAATGAACCAATGCTTATGTGTGTTTTTGTTCCCTTGCGTTTATTCAGTATATTCCTGAGCAAATGAAAAGAAAAAAATGTCTAACCGATTTTTTGATCGTGTTTAGTCTGCATTAACAGCTCTTGCCAGTAGCTTATTCCAGTGTTCAACACATCTTTTTTGCAAAGAATTTTTTTTAGCTGATCAGTGTTACATCAGCCCGAAGCTTTAGTCCACTTATACCAGTAATTATATTATCCAGCATTTGAAAAAGGTCTTCGAAAGTTACGAATATTTTGAAAACTTGTACTGGGCCATTGCTAAGCCTACGCTTCTGAAGAGAGATCTTATCCTTTTTGCCTCTCTTTTTACGTCAGATTTCTCAGAGTTGGTATCAAGTTTGACGCACTTTGAACTTATTCCAGTTTTCCTCATCTTTCCCGTAATATGGGGACCAAAATGGACTGCAAATTCTAGATGTATTCTTTTCAAGGCGATGAAAACGGTCTGATCTTTTTTTTTTTCCTATTTCGTGTCGCATCACAGAGGTACATTTCTGTTAAGTATACCTAGCACGTTGTATTGGGGGAGTGGTTGTTTGAGAGGGTAGTGGCGTGCACAGAGTATCAAACCCAGAGGGAGTAATGTGGCTCCAATAGCAGCTAAGGTTGTGCTGTCAGATGTTTGCTTTGACTATTTTTGTGTAAGAAATACTTGAATCAAGTAGGAAATTTATATAAGGCTCTTATGGATGTGGAGAAAGGGGAACTGGTATGACGAATATATAGTGTGTGAGGAAAGACACTAGACGCACTGAGAACTTTCTATCAAGAAGAATAAGGCTTGTGTAGGTGTGTGTGTGTGTGTTAGGGGGGAGAGGTGCAGGAATAGACGAAGATTAGTGGATCCAAATGAAGGTGGGTTTGTTTCAAGGGAGTGTGATGTTACCGTGATGGTTCAAATTGTTTATGGATGGGATGGTGAGGGAGGTAAATACACGAGTGTCTTGGAGAGAGGGTTGGGCCTATAGTATCCTGGATGTGGACCAGGGTAGAGATGCGCAAGTTGCTTTTTTGCAGATGACTTGAGACTCTGGTGGTAGACTGAAGAGAGAAAGCATCCAGGAGGTAGCGGCTGAGTTGGCAAGAGTGTGTGAAAGGTGTAAGGTGAATGTTAATGTGAATGAGGTAGGCGTTTGTGGACATCCTTCTGTTAATATTAACACGAGAGTTAACCCTTTTTAGTATCATATGATTTTTGTGGCTCGACAATTACGTAAGAGGAGATCAAAGCCGGGAAAGTCATCATTAAACGACAAAAAATTCTTTTTCGGGGACTACTCTGTGTAACGAACGACAACGTATAACGTATAAAAAAGAAAGAAAATCTAGCCCAGTGGCATGAAAAACACGTAGTGGTTAAGTAAATAATAGGATTCCGATACCCCGCCCCCTTCAACGGTAGAGGTTGTCACAGAAAACGTGTACAATATCATCCTGTTGGTGCGTTTTTCTTGACTCCTGAGTCCGCTCTAGTGGGTCCCCAGCGGCCTCTCTCTCTCTCTCATCTCTCAGCGTGACAGCTTCTTTTCTCAGACCTTTTCCCTCAGACAGACTGGTCCTTTTGTACATATTTCTTTCCCATTTCTTGCACCTGCCACTCTGTCCAGGGATGCTTCATCTTCACCATTATTAGTGAGGGAAATTTTTTCTGCGTATACCTAACTTTTTTGATGATTCCCGTTGTTGGGGATCTTTCGTCTCCAGATCTGGCTAAGTCCCCTGTCTTGTGTCATCCTCATCTCTGAGTGTATGGTTTATGTTCTGAGCTGTGCATGACTAGGCGTTATTATCTTCTGGCTTCTTTCCATTATAATTTGAGTTTTTCTTAGGATGTCTTCCTCCTCTTTTTTTTTTTTATCGTTTTCTTCATCTTTTTTGTGACTTTCCAAAGTCATTGAAGAACTTCCGTCTCTGTCGACTATGTTATTACTTTTTTCTCTTAAGTTCCGATCAATGTTTGTGTACTTGTGAGTGTGCACTGTTTACACACCAGAGTCAACAGTCACACTTTGATATCCTATTAGCCTTGAACGCACTCAATGAGATCAGGACACTTTTATAGCTTCATCCTGAAAGCCTCAAAGGATATGTGTTCGTGATGAATCCTTCTGACACAGTCTGGAAGAGGAGATCAATGAAGTAACCATCATGGTCACTCACACACCATGTCTAGGAAAGTCATTTACCGACTATCTCTTATTAAGACTCACAGGGGAACGTCATCCCCTCAGACCATTTTTATCAGCTGCTAATGAAGTTCACTCAGAAGATACCTTTATATGCTGCTCTTCTCATACCTCACTCATGATAATAGCAAGGTACTCAAGCGTTTGTAGGAGGGTACTCCTGCAAGCCACTGGCCTTAATGCGTCCACACACACACACACACAGGCCATCACGCAAATCACACGTAAAAGCCTCCTTGCTCAGATACACAAGTTATCCAGGCCACTAACTCACGACACCCTCCCAGTCCCTCCCTCGAGCCACCTACCGGGATCACAAGCTTGCCTCCAGTGAGGAAGAAGAAGCAACGCCAGCTGGCCGGTCAGCATCAGTCATCCATCTTACAATCAATACATCACTTCATATGATGAATCAGGACAGCATGAACTCGTCAGTAACATTAAGAGATGATTTGAAAATGAACTCTATTCATAACCAGAGAACAACATTGATGTGTCGTCTGTATTGTTTTACGTGTTAGATTCATTCTGATTCTGATTGTATGAACAATATTACGTCAGTGAGGGTTTAATGCAATTTTGTTCTCTCTTACGTTTGGCATCAAATAACACGCAAACAACTGTTTAAGTTGGACCATTAAGTGACAAGTGGACGATACGGGAATTATATCATTTCTGGGATGTTCATTCGAGTTACTTCCACACAGAACCTAAAGGGGAAGGACAAGAATAAGAGGGATCGTCCCTAGATTACCAAACTAAGTTAAGGATCATCTCTTTTCATGTCATCTACATCAGCGTGTAAAAGTGGCAAATGAAAGGTTACTGTTTACCTGACTCCGTTATTTAATTTTCTAGTCTGGGGCGTGGGATGTGACTTTGCTTAGCGTGGGAGACTGGAACACGAGTAGTGGGAGCACATGGAGCCTGGTTGCGTGGGAGATTAGAACAGGAGTGGTGGGGACACATGGAGCCTGGTTGTTCAGTGTTGTACATATGTTGTATAACATATATAAATAAGGACAACAAGGCGTCATTGATAATAGATTTCTGGTCCTCTAGACCATCAACCATGAAGATTCCTGGCTAAATCAAATCATCAAAACAAGCTCAGTAGCCATCTCCATGCAGAGGTTGATATCATTGACAGAATACGTCTACATCATGAACCATTTGACATTTTTCAGTCTTTAGATGTCCCTCTCAATAACAATAATGACCTTAATGGGCCTTGTTAACCAAGACGCAATATACATACCGCCATGCCACGGGAGACTTACCTTACAAGGCGGTAACAAGATTCTAAGGATACCAAAGCCTGCCTCTATTATATCGGTGACTTTGATGCTATTCGAGCAACTCTTGGACGCTCCTCAACAAAAATCAATGAAAAAGAAGTAGCGAGTGTGATGAAGCACTCTGGTACACAACACCTAGTGCTGACCCTTCCATAGTTCATGAGCCAATCAGTCCTCACTGTCCTTTATGTGATTATAGGAAATGGATACACTTACCACACCATCCACATCAAGTAGGTAACCCTTACCTATAGCAATTATATGCTCACGATAATTACTACATGAACCACACAGAATCTGAGCTCAGCCCTGGAATACAACGGCTGACAACTCACAGTGCAAAGCGGACCCAGCGAAAATAGTGGACGATGATCTCTCTACTACAAAGACCATGAGGGAGAAGAATACTAGAGCAATGATAAGGCATTAGACACAATGGTGTGAAACCGTACGAATAGCACAGTTACCTGCGATCCCTGCCACCAGCAGGTGCAAAACAATAACATACCCACCGCCCACCTGGGAAATCCTAGAAATCAAACACTGCTCCACCAACACACCCATGGATGGACGTACACCTTATAAGGTATATATTTCCATCAGACATTGATGGGGAAGGCAAAGGGAGAGCATGACAAGCACTGAGGAAAAATTACCAATGATCTGGCATAAGAGTTTGACATTATGGGGAAGCCACAAAGTAGCCTCACATTCATGGCAGTCAGCACTATCAATATGATAAAGGTATGGCGGGCGAAATCAGGAACACATGGAAGACTGTACGTACGATTATACTTGAAGCAAATTGTGAGTATAATCGGAGACAAAAGGAATGCTTGACCGTCTTTCTAAAAAACAAGGAAAGAGCCATTCCTCACTGTAGCCTCTAAGTGAGATTTGACACGCCAGCCTCAGGTACGAGACGAAAAAGACTCCCTTAAGTTTTCTTTCGCGTCTTTATCTAAGATCCTCATTATCATCTCATCTACATTCATCTTTTAGCATCTCCTTCGAATTACATCTTTCACTCCCCATCTTCTATTCATAATCATTCAGATGAAGACTCATTCTTATTCATATCCAGACTCATTTTTTTTCTTCGTATCGAAACTCTTTTTCTCATCAACCAACTTTCGTGGATCTTTATCCTGCCTCGCTCTATTCCTGGTCTCCACAATGTATCGTAAAGGTTTCCAATAACTCGCTTTGCAGAACGATCGTCATTACTACAGCTTCATCTTGTACCAACGTCACGTCGCGAAGCTTCTGCTTTATCATGTAACATCGACTGGAGGGTCTGTGTTGCAGTGTCATTCTAATCTTTTCACAAACGGACTCAGAAATACCAGACATATGATCTCCAAAGCTGACAATTAAACGCCTCTTAAACCTTACGGTGCTTATATTATTCCACATAAGATAAAGACACATTCCTCCACATATCTGCCATGTCTTCCTTGTAACTATACCATGGATCGAAGTTTATGAACGTCCTTTTCTTCAACGTATGTAGCTGCACAACCTTTATTACTGCATGACGCAGTTCTTTTAATACCAATTGCTTAAAAGGAGTTGAGGTGAAACAGAATATCACTGCAGGAGGTGGCAATAATATAGGACAGATGTATGGTTTTTCTATCATAATCAGACACACGCACACACACTCACACGCACACGAAACAATGATGTAAGTAAACTCACAAAAGAAAATAAACTCGAAAGCTCCAAGATTTCGCATTCCTGACAGTGGATTGAAATACAGTCGAATACTTGATGCTTCTGAGCTTATTTTCTCGAGTGAGTTGGCTCACGTATGGTTTACGTCAAGAAGCCAGCCCAAGAAGCCTAATTTCAGCGTGATAAAGATTTATGACAACCAGTTTGATCAGACACGTTCTACTCTTAAGGATATGTTTAACTGCTGAGCTTAAAGTAGCTCCCTAAACACCTTTAAATACATAGAGTTATCCGACGTGAAGATGGTCTTTCATAAAGTCTTGTATTTTGTGGATGATGGTAGAAATATAATATGTATCTCGTCGGCGTTCTACCAATAACAAATGAAATCAAATACTTTTGATTAATCAACTTTCGACGAGATGATGAGAGACAATGGGATAACTGGTGTATTATCCACTAAATTTTCAAAGGACGAATTAACTGAAAAACATTATCATTTCTTTTCGAGTTTCACTCGAGTATTGGGGTTCTGTAAGAAGATAGATGCGAAGTTTTATTGCATTGCGGATATTGAACATCTCACAGTTTGTCTTAATCCGCCCTGGATTTATACAATCAATTTTGCTGATAAACTTGTTTGGTTTCAGTATGTCTAGGTTACTTCTTGTTTTGTTTATGTTTTTCGTCAAGACCTGTTCTTCTGGGACTTTCCAACGCGTCGTCTTCATATTTGGATACCTTCCGTTTTCTGCTTTAGATGTGTCATCCCATAGGTATCGTTCTGTCTCTATAAATCACTGAACGTCTTCTTTCCATTACATTTTCATGTCCTCGTAGTCAGGCAAATCTCTCATCCGTACTTCTCCCTCACAAGCCACAACAATCTGCTCTCTATGCTTTTCCTTTAAACTTTCACTGTTACATACTCTTTAAAATCCCCTCTCAGCGTCTTGCACCTCCTCTTCTGTCTGTCTCTCTCTCTCTCTCTCTATATATATATATATATGTGTGTGGCTGGTGTTGGAGGCCTATAAATGAAACTGAGATTGGACAGTGTTGGGAGTAAGGTTAATGTGCAGGACTGCTGTCTCGGTTAATTTGATGGTGACCTAGTTAGTGGTAGTTTAGTTCTGTCGTCGGGTTGCGTAGGTTCTCTACGATTCATCTCATTGATTCCGTATCTATGTGCGTACTTACTTTGCACATATCACGTGCATGTGTAGATTTTGCTGTATGATGCACTAAAAAAAAAAAAAAAAACTCTGGCACATACATGTGCCACTGCGAATCAGCTGTGGGCAAAGAGTCTGTGATAGATAGAGTTGCTCCGCTGCAAACATACGGATCACGAAGATAAGACACACACACTCACGCCTCCTTGAAGATGTGACAGTATCGTCATATCAAGGCCACCTCGGGCGACGGGCGAGGAAACACGGCGTCTGGCTTTTCTCCTCATATTCTCAACAAAGTGCGAGTGTAGAGAACAGTGTCTCTCTATAAGTGTCTCTTTTGACCTTGACCTAGACGTAAGGAGGGCCTGATGATCAAGGTATTGATTATGATAACATTCAAATGTAAGCAAACCCCTGAAACTCATAGTGTATCAAAAAGAATAAATTCCATTTAAGAACAATAGCCTTATTGGAGGTTAACCAGAATAATGTTTCCTCTCGAAAATTTAAGGAATGATTAAACTAAGATATTGTTAGCAAGAGGCAAAGGCAAATAAAATCTTTCGATATTCTTTGGTGCTCCCTTAATACTGTTTGTATATCCAGCACCAGGTCTTTCAAATGATGTAGACATTACGCATTACTAAGAAACTCGTGACTCTTTGCAACACTTGATCACACACAGGAATAA
The DNA here is from genome assembly GCF_036320965.1 of Panulirus ornatus. Taxonomy (NCBI): domain Eukaryota; kingdom Metazoa; phylum Arthropoda; class Malacostraca; order Decapoda; family Palinuridae; genus Panulirus; species Panulirus ornatus. Next base: position 13,803,032 of record NC_092231.1, on the reverse strand, counting down.
CCTGTTCCCTGGAAATGATTTCTAAATGTTATTATTCAGTTCTCATGAAGGGGAGAGAATTGATCCTTCCAGGATGTTATAGACAAGGAAAACTCTCATCCCCTCACCCTTTTCCTTAACCCGGGAAGAAAGAAGGGCATGACAGGGGAAGGATCCCATCTTTATGTTATATCACCTTCAATGATACACTTCTCGCTTTCGATTCTGTCTCTGTCTGTCTCTCTCTCTCTGCCTCTGCCTCTCTCTCTCTGCCTCTCTCTCTCTGCCTCTCTCTCTCTCTCTCTCTCTCTCTCTCTCTCTCTCTTCCTGGACGAATTTTGGACGATATTCCTAGAGGCTGAATCAGCGACAGCAAACGACGCAGAAACTCCTTGACAGAGGAGACACACCAGCTTATTAGCATAGAAAGTATAGTTTGGCAGATGGCCACCTGTGCCAAAGCGCCGCCGGGCTCGGCTCTCACATCTACCACAGATTTATCCACGGCCGGGAGATGCTTCTTGGAAAAAAAAATAAATACAATAGTTTTCATAACGATGATAATAATTCTAAGACGATGATAAGAAAGAATTCTTTTGGTCAGAAACATACGAACACGGAAATCATCTTTATCATCACCGATAATTACCCCATGACCAATGACTACGAAAGAAAGAGTTCTAGTGTTATCCAGAACCTTTTCTAAATGCTCCTGCAAGACTATATATATATACTCCCAGCGATACAGCCTCGCCAGTAAACGTCTGACTTTTCTTCAGTAACTGTCCTCTGAAGATGCGTCAGTACACGGAAGCACTCAAGATTTCTTTTTCATCATATTATATATGTATTGGAATACCAGACTTATCCTATTTGAAGATGCACCGAGATTGAAAAGTCACCTTTGGCGAGGTTGCATCGTCGTCAGTTGACGAAACAGAAGTTAATCTCGTCAAAGAACCTCTCACTTCAAAGGAGTCCAACTTATCACTATAATGAATCTAGCTCTCACAGTAATGAAAGTAATGGTCGATATAGAGCACTGTTGTCTAGGTTATATTGCGAGGAGAAGACCTGTCATAAATGATTGTGAAAAATTATTTTATTAGGTCTAGAATGAGCCCAGGTTGATCATGATCAGTATTATTAATCAAAAACATAGAAGTAACACAAAATCACAAAGTAACAGCAAGTATAATAACTAATTAACCAAATTCAATCAACAATGAATCCGTGAATCACATCCCCATGAATAGAAAAATATTACCACAAATCAAATGAAAAGCAATTTCCCAGCACACAACATAAGACTATGTTAACACACCCACAAGTGCATTTAACCACAAAGGCAGCTTACCTTATATAACAAAATCGTTCTGCTCCCCTACCACGCCACCACACCTCGAGGAAGAGCCACTACACCTCAGGATGCCGATCTGGAATGAGACCGCCGTGGAAGGCATCGGCACTGATATATAAAGGGTTGGTATGAAGCCCGGCTTGTCTCAGTCAAAGTGAGACGAAGCAACAAGGACTTGAACTAATGAATCCTAACGCAGAACGATTTGGTTCCAACGTGGCAGAGAGGCAGTGGTGCGTAGTATGGAGGACAAAATAATATAAGAGTTTTAATCTAAACAAGATCTTAGGAGAGTACATGATAATATATATCTATATATATATATATACATATATGCAAAGATTCGAGCCCCGTACCATTTGCGTGGTAGCTGGGAACGCTAACTGCGAGGCTATGATCGCCCCTAACAGGGAAACGACTATTCGATTGTTAGTAATCCAATGCCCTTAAACAAGATCTTAGGAGAGTACATGACATCACTGATACAGAGTTGAAGTTACAGGAGCCTCTGGATGGGGGTCCTGGGGTGAGAGTCCCAGAAACCTCCCTTTGTGAAAAGAGTTCTTGGGTTATATAATGATTATACGTATATTATTAACACGTTCTCTTTTCGTTTAGGTTAGAAAGACTGGTCCCATTTATTTGATTCATTGTCAAACTACATTGACATGAAATGTTACTGAAAGTAGATAATAAACGTTCCCTTTTCTTTTTCTTACTCTCTTGTAAAATTCCATACCTGTGTTACTTCAACGTTCCACTATGGTGGTCCTTCTATTCTTTTTTTTTTGCTGCTGGATGTTATTGCTTGGTGGGTTGAGGTCGGGGTGGGGGGGGGATATGGAAGGTGGAAAGAAAATGGGTTTTTTCTGTTTTATTCTAGACTCATCTATTTAGAATGGAAATGTAGTTAGTGTTTGAATACAGATTGGTCGTTGAATTCGCTTCAGGCCAGAGGGCCCATTTTTTGTCCTGTTTTTTTATGTATGCTCCGATGTTCTGGAAAGTACATTTGGGAAACATATTTTGTAAAGTACGTGTGTATGCAAAGACTATAATTTTGTTTCTCACAATCACAATTTTGCTTTTAATCTTTTTTTTTTGTAGGAATTCCACAGAAGTATGAGAGCTATGGATTAAGATGCCCCAGCTTACTCAGAACTGATTAACATGCCTGATCTCTGGCAAAAGCGAATGCTATGAAAAACCATAGGTTATAGCAACCTATTGATTGAGAGATGTTCTAGACAAATGCAGAAGGTTATCAGTGCCGTAATGACGGGTATAGGATAACAAGATAACGGTTATCGATACCAATGCACAACACTGTGATGTTAGTGATACAGTAATGGATGTGTTTAGTGTATCCAAGTATGATGTTGAAGATCAACTTGGTATCGGTGAGGTCGGTGGGAGGGATGACTCTAAGCGGAGGTGGTTGGGTAGGGAAAAATCATATTACTGGGAGGGAAGTCTGGTATATTGGAAGGAGGAGGTTAGTGTGTTGGGAGCGGGACACTTGTATGATGGGAGGAGGAATTTCTGGTGAAAAGTCACATTAACTGGGAAAATAATCGCCTTAAGCACCTCGTTATTGAATGACTTCAGGACGATGGCGAACTCTCGGTGGTTGGCCTTTAACGACCTCCCTGACGAGCAGCACAAGCACTGAGGGAGAGGTTGTTACAATGGTTGTTTCCAACTCTTCATAAAGAAAACGTTCCTTTCTGTCTCCCTAAGATGCTTTGGTCTTTAATGTCTAATAAGGACAAAGTAATTTTTCAAGAAAAAAAAGGAAAAGACAATATCATTAGATAATTCATGTAAATTGGCTGTTGACACTGTAGAGTGTTTTTTTCAGTACATGAAAAGCAAAAAAGACAAAAAAACAAATAAAAACAAGATATGTCCGGGTCTCACGAGAGAGAATTAAACGAACTGTCTCCCGGTGTTTTAAAGTGACGTTAGTCTTGCCTCTGAGGAGAAATCCAGACCCAAGGTAGATCGCAGAGCTCAAGAGGAAAGAAAAAAAAAACACAAGGAGTTAATGAGTCTCAGAAGCTAGTTTTAGAAGGAGGGAAGGAGATGTTACATCAACCATTACTATGGGTGTCAAGGGCGAAAGCATTACCGTCGTCAGCAAGTACGTTAGAAATGTAGTAAGAGGATCGTACAGGAGAATATGGCGATATATCTCACACAAGGGTTTGGATACGATCGCTAGTGTGGCTTAGGAGACTTACGGAAAATAAAATGATGGTCGTCAAGGGCACACTGAGGTTCACAATGGATATAGACAATGTGTTCCCGGTAATGTATTGTGGCTAATTGACATACGACATACGAAACTCAAAACGACCTCACATAGCCGACCTTAAAACCTTTTGCTTGTAGGATGACGATCACTAGTTTAGAGGGTTTGATTGCATTAAGGACAATCCCTATTGTGGAGACTCAGACTCACAATCCTCTCATACTTGCTTTATACAAACAGACATTCGTAGGTTCAGAGAAAGGATTTCCTCTCTGTATATTGCTTTAGGTACACTGGAAACAAAAGATCAGATATGACTGCTTTATAGGAAGCCTTACTTATCAATTTTTCTCTATGTTTTCTATCATTTTTCATATTCACTCTTCATTTCAATAATATCATATTCTCATCTTTATCATTTGAGTCAGATTTTCTTATTACTCTTCTTTATGTAATTTTCATGGAAACGTTTTCATCTGATATTCTTTTATCCCATTTTGGCTTTGCTATGTCCCTACCAGTACTCAACCCGGCAACCTCTTTAAGAGATAAGTGGATATCCTTGTACTGGGCCGGGAACGGGAGAGGGTCAGGGCTCTGTACACGTCCCTAGTAGGCGGAGTCATATGTAATTCTCTTTCGGCTTATGCACAGACCGCTGGAGTGCCGACAGAGCAATACCAAGCAAGGGGGCAACTCGCGAGCCATAGATATGATCGCCAGTGAACACTTCCATGATGACATTAATACTCATCCATTGTCGTTGGCTTAGTTCAGAGGGGAAATCCTGTACTGGGTTGCGTCCTGCGTACTCAGTTAAATTTGCAACAAATGAGCAAAAGCAACTATGATAGTGGGATTATTGTTTTGGGGAAATGATATTACGTCGTTTTCCATAATATTGGTATAATGAATATGATTACTATCATATATCTTTATCCAAATAGAGATTTCCCCCACTGAATATATTTCTTTTTTTTTTTTCGTTTGGAAGAATTTCACTTGAGCAACCTTTTCTTTTATTCCCAAATGAACAGTTCTCACTACAAAAGCTTTTCCTTGAATAAGAATTCTGACACAGAATATATATTCTAGATGAAAATCCTCACTCTGCAGTTTTGTACTGTGGGTAAATTGTTTTGCTTGTGGATTTTATCAAGTGGGAGAATTCTTATTTGGCAGTTTCAGCTTAGAAATTTCATCTTTTAAGCCGAGTTAAAAGTTCTTGTACATTAATCCTGAAAGAGGCCTGTTATTTGCATAACTGTTCCATGTGGAACTTTTTTGTTCAAGGTTTTTCTCTTCATGAAAGACTCAAACTGATAAACTTTTTGTCTCAGTTTAGAATACTAATTTATGTTTTTTCTTATTTCTTGAGTTTTGTTTTTCACTATATATCGTTATCCGACAGGAAAATTCTGCACTAAAAATGGCAGAACAAAGTGAAGGAATTTTGATATCAAAGGGTTAAAGTCAAGCAGGGCTTTATCACTTCATAACTTTCCCGTAGTAGAGGAATGACACAGTGTAACGTGATCTACCACACTATGACATCATCCAAGTGAAAAATTCTCACTTTTATAGGGTTTTTTAATTTCTTTTTGCTGGGGACTTTCTCTTCGTTACTTTGATTCAGCAGAAAATTCCTGACTTAATAAACTCATTCTAGGGGAAATTCATTTACTTTACAAATATCTTTGAGTGTAGAAGTCTCTATGTTTCATTATCATAACGCAAAAAAAATCTTGACTTGTTTACATTATCCTATGGAAAACTTACACTCTAGGATCTTGTAACAGAATTTTCATTCCATAAACTTTTTCTCTTCTCTTTATTATTATTATTATCATTATTATTATTATCAATGTTATTATCATTATTGTTATTACTATCATTGTTATTATTATCATTATCATTACTATTATCATTATTATCATTACTATTATCATTATTATTATCATCATCATCATTACTGTTATTATTGGTACTAGTAGTAGTAGTAGTGGTAGTAGAAGTAGCAGTGGCAGTAGTGGTAGTAGTAGTAGTATCAATCTCCTTCTTCCTCTTCTCCATTTTTTTCTCTCCTTCTCCTTACCAACAATGAAAGATTATACGCCATTCCTTGACTAGAACCTTGGTAGGGAGGTACCGCGCTACCTCCAGATACCTATTCCATTCCGCAATTTGGATCTCTTTTCAGGAAGACACTCACTCCAGGTCTTCATTCTACTGGAGAACTTACGTTTACATTCTTCGTTCTAGTGACATTCTCACTGTATAAGTTTAACCTATGAGAGAACCCTCACTCTATCTATACCTTAATGTACTGCTACCACGCCACGTCGACCTTGTAGAGGATTTTCTCTTAGAAATCATACCACAGTCCAAAAGATCTTGTATCATGAATATGTCCAGTTGTAGTAATCTTAACCTGTAATCATATCTTCGTACGAACTCTGTATTTGGTCATAAGTTAAGCTAAATGGCCAATTGATCAATTATCTATATAGAAATCTCACTTATAAGCTGCATTCCAGTAGAAAATAGTTACTTATAAACTTAATTTCCGTTCGTAAGTTTAAGTATCAGGTAGGAAGTTTTTCTTACTATTTTTCTCCCGAATGGTGTGGATCACTTCATTTCTGGTTTGATAATTCTAATTTGGTGATGTTATCCTCGTAGAGAATCTTCATCCAGACTATAATTCTGTCTTTGTAACGTTATCCTAATGCAAGGTTTTTACCCTAAAACCTTACCAAAGTAACAGATGGAATGATATTGCTAGCATTTGGAATATGCATAGTAATATGGTATGGACACTCCTTATGTGTTATCTTAATGATTCATCTATAATTGAACTACTTATCTTAGCGTTTTCATAATCTTTACCAGGAAAAAAAAATGGCAAAATCATTTTCAGGAAGCAATTCTCTCTCATTTTTACCCATCCTATTCATATTTGAAAATCTCTTGTCTAAAGTTAAAGCTTTTTCACATAAAACTTTTTCATTTCCACCCTGTTTTTTTTTTCTCAAATATATGAATCTAAATTGAATGAAAAATGAAAAATACAAGTATCATTTATCAAAATCGAGGAACAAAACACATATTGAAAATAATATTGAAGGTAGAAAAGCCAGGGAGAGAATCTTTTCATTTCTGGGTCAATGGGCAAAACATATTTCAATTTCTATTTTTCTTTCCATATTTGTGGAGGATGGTTACCAAAATGGCCAAGTTTTATCACATGACTCTCTTACTACCAAATATATTCTGTGATTTCATGAGTGTTATGGGACTTGAAAAATGGCTAGCAAACTGGAGTTAAGGAGAATTTGTATCAAGCTATGTAGTTTGTCGTAGACATCACTTGACGGAGCGGGGTATTACAGTCAATGACGAAGTAAGATCAGATATATGTATGGTGATCTGTAGCATCCGGTGAACTGGGGAAAACGAAAAAAAGAAAGTGAATTCAAATTGTCCTCAGACAAGGATTGTTAAATGAGGTGACGCTTGTAATGCATGGAGACCTGGTGTACGTGTGTATGTAGTGAACTGGGACTTGATACCGTCTGTATGCATGACCTGAGGCGGGTGTAATGCACGAGGAGACCGTGGGAGGTGTGTGAAATGGTTATGTGTGGATGTGTGTGTGTGTGTGTGTGTGTGTGTTTGTGTGTGTGTGTGAGTGTGTGTGTGTGTGTGTGTGTGTGTGGGTACTCGTATACTTCTGACATGGGAGTAAAGACATGATACATGTATACAAGATTAAGAGACGGGGCAATACTAGCGTAAAACTCTCTACGCAACACAAAAACAGTATTTATACACAGACAGACAGACAGACAGACAGACGGTGCAACACAAGTGCAAAACCCTCTTCCCCGCAACACACAGATAGGAATCACAAATCGTGACCTCAGATCCCTGTCGAAGCCACGTACCCATTTATCGACAGCCGCGCCCTAGGATTTAAGCCCCGTACGAGCCCGTGGTGGGAGGTGCAGCCGTGGAATCATGTGGTGGGAGGGAGGTAGGTGGCGTTGCGGCACGATGTGGTAAACTACAGCAGCTGTTGTCCTTATTCGTGAAATATCATAGTGGATGGAAAAAACCCCTGTTGGCCATAACGAATTCCCTATTAAAGAAACTGCGCGCTACGTTAGGACGATCCATTACCGTATGATGCTTCAGTAGACGGAGAATGACGAGCAGAAAAGACAGTACTTCTGTATTCGGTGAGGGACAACACATCAAGGGAACTCGAGAGCTGTGGAACATCAGGTGGAGGTGGGTATGACTGGATCTAACTCAGTGTTGTCAAACTTTACTTACAGACCCAGCGTAAGTGTCGATAAGGGAAATACTGCTGCATAAGGAGGACGCTCTGTTGCTGTGAGTATGTATGTGATTCTCTGTCTGAGCACTAAGTTCATTGTGCTCTCGCTCTCTGTGTTCATGTGTGTGTCTGTCTTTGCGTCTGTGTGAGTTCTGGATGCAGGGTACAGAACTAGGAGGGAGAGTATGTGAAACAGACCTGAAATTGTGTCGAGAAGAAAAATATTTAGCCAGATGGCATTAGATTTAGAAAACCCAAGATCCATGTCCTTGACCACACCATCACTTTGTCTAATTAATTCTAATCGCCAGGTGGGTTTTCCTTCACTGGTCTACAATCTCTTATTTTGCGTTACCGGCAAATTTCGGTATTCTGCCGGTAAGTCTAGCTTCCATTTTGTTGATATGGTAAGTATGGCGAAAAGTATGGGTCATACAACTTGGCCTTGTGGTACCCCGCTCTCCATCTGAAACCAGTAGATCTCTTCCTCATATCATGCCACTCACTTTCTGTCTGTGAGCCAGTTCCTGCCCATGCAGTAATTCGATATCCTATTCACTTTACTAAGGAAGTCACTCATGTGGTATTTTGTCAATTTCTTTATCTTAAGTGTACGTATATTAGCATGTAAGGGTATTCTGGAGTCCCTATCATTACAGAATTGCCTGAGAAATCTTACCAGGTTTGTTATACATCAGCTTTTACTTTGAAACCTATGTTCATGGTCGCTTATCAGTTGATCAGAATCTAAGAATTTAATGATATCTTTGCTCTGATTATCTTACGCTGTTCAGCCTTTATATTTTTGTACAAAGAAATAAAGATTATAAATTACTTATATGAAATAAAGAAGGAACAATTGTTTGCTCTGCTGAAGTTGTAAATAAACATGCAGTCGAAAAAGAATTTAATTCCTAGAAATAATGTGGACTAAAAATGATCAAATGAAATATATCATATGAAAGTATTTAAGTTAATGTTTATCCTAGATAAACATTTCGACTTCCTCATATAAGTTTAGATATCAGTGGAGACGAGTGAAACTGTCAGAAATAAACTGCTTCCAAATCGTTATAGAAAACTCTATTTCTTTCTCTCAACAATATGCTAAAAATAGCCGTACTCTGCAAACTTTCATTTGGTGGAATGAATGAGAGAAATATCCAGGCCTGACGGCTCCATTGCATTGCAAATCATAGAAATTAATCTTGGCTGTAAAGGATATTGGAATGTGAAGTCTCTGCACGTTCTTATCATGCGTGAAATTGCGCGAGTCTCCGACTATACGCTTCTTCATCGACCAGGTCTTGAGGAACATTAAGGTCTCGTTATTAGTCTATGAAGACACATTTCCACCTCTTTCAGTCGGTGAAAAGAATCACGTCATTCAACTGTTTTGGGTTCTATATACAGACCTCGTTTATCTTTAAACAAAAGGAGATATTTATGGTCACCATCTTTCGCCTCAAGTTATTTAAAGCAGGGAACTACCTCGGGTCCAGACTTTGAAATATCCATGATGTTAAGACAGGTTCCAGTGACCTCTCGACCCCTTTAGTGATGGGATCATGCCGCAGCTGTGGTGTCTCTCACCGACGTACACCAGCAGCAGGAGCCGATGTGTATGTCAAAGCGGCTTATGCAGGTATTACTTGTGTTGTACTAGACTTCCTGTTATTCCCCGCGTCCATGTTACCACGATTGTAAGCTGCGACTCTTCCTGTGTTTGCAAAGACTATTACTGCTGCTGCTGCTGCTGCTGCTGCTGCTGCTGCTACTATTGGTGGTGGTGGAGCTGCTGTTGCTCTGCTGTTATAACGTACGAGTTGATGCTCACTGCTTAGGTATCCTTGAGGAAGATCTTGATACCATAATTGTTTTTACGACTGTCCCTGCAACTCTTTTTTGCTGATTTCATTTGAAGTGAATAAAGTTTATTTGTTCTTCACTCAGTTAAAAGTTTGAGATATATCTCACGAATGTCTAAATCGAGCGTAGATTTATCTGTATATAGATTACCGTTGAGATCATTGTAAAGCCTCATGATTACCATATGTTTTGCATTGTTACTTATACCACAAGTTGACTGTTTAGAATGGCATTGTTCTGGCGAACAAAGACTTATCAGATATTTGTGCGTCATCACTCAAAGCATTTAAGTCTAATGAAACCCTCTTTAGAACAATCAGGTGTGTATATATATATATATATATATATATATATATATATATATATATATATATATATATATATATATATATATATATATATATATATATATATATAAATATATATATTTATGTGTGTGTGTGTGTGTGTGTGTGTGTGTGTGTGTGTGAAACCGTTTTATCGTAATGTTTTTGATTAAACTATGTACATTAGTACTTTTCCCAACATCACTTAAACCTTTCGAAATGAGGTCAGGAATGTCTGTCTATATGATTATGTAAATATGCCTTTTAAACCTAATAATTATATATCTGATTTTCATTTTTCTTCAGATTGTTTTGTGATGCAATTAACCAATTAATTCATCAGTCTACACTAAGGAGATTGAAGTTATGCATCCATGCAACTCCACCCCAACCTCTTGTACATCTTTTTACCGCTATGTGATCTTGCAATTTCATGATGATAACATTGAAAGATATTACCCAATACCTAGAACAACAAGGCCGGAGGATGAGACAACTTTCCTTCGGAACTTCATTCAGGATTTACACAACACGTTTGCTCCAGGGAAGCAGTATTTCACTCACTGGAAAAACTGTATCTCTGGTCAAATATTATTGTTACTGTTTCATGCTATATTACTTACTACAACTCTTTCAGTATTGATATATATATTCCCCATTGCCATGTATAATCAGGATTAATGTATATTTCCCCTTTACCATGTATAAGTCAATCAAAGTATCCATCAAAATTTTTAAATGACTAAAATATCTATTGAGTGATTTCTTAATTCCAGGTAATATTGATGATAATCTTAATTATCAAGCTTTTCATTAGGCTAATAGTTTAATGAAAATGAAAACTGAAGGGAGTGAATGAACCATTAAAACATTATTGTGCGTACATTTTGGAAAAGGAATTTCTTTCTGGATGTGGTTTTTATGTCTTTCTTGTCCTCTAGTTTCATTTGTGTTCACAACGCGTCAGACAAACTTGGAATTAGAAAATGGAAGACTATCTTTTTTATGCTCGGGTCTACACAAGAAAACGTACACACTGGCATCTCATCACAGTCCAATATGCGTGTCATAGATCATCATGGTACGACTGGAAGCTAAAAGATTAGATACGAACAGACATTAGCACACGAGTGCGAATGAGTCTATAGAATGAAGAAAAAATGGCGTGTTCACCGAATGACTCACTGATAGAGGCCAATGATTATTATACATATGAATGTAGCTATTACACATATGATCTACAAGAGGGTAAGAAACTGTGATCTATCATCGGCGAACATATACCCCGCTTTGGATGGGGAGTAAAGAAATGGGGAGTAAAGAAAATCCCCTTCCATGGCGTTATGATAATAATGACCCCAGCGTCATCTGCTGGGGGGATAGAGGTAAGACACACATGAGGCAACATATCTACCAGCCACTGATAGATCTCGTCGTGTTCACTGGAAGCGGAAGGGGTCATACTCACCTCAATAGCACAAAAAGTATCACAACCACTCGTGAGCTTCCCTCCCATGTGAACAGTCAAGTCTTAATGTTACTCTCTACCCACACTCGCAAGTCGCCTTTGCTGCCATGTCTACCTACACACATACACACGTTTTCTATCATGCTTTCTATTTCACACACACACACACACACACACACACACACACACACACACACACACATACACACACACATACACACAAAAATTCTTTTTCCTTTTTTTTTTTCAGCCACAAAACCTTTAAGCGCCACCTGCCAGAGTGTCATTCATACCAAAGCTGCCCTGGACGACATCCCTGCTCGTAAGCTCGCCTCTTATCATTCATGGTACACACTCACCATGATCACGACGACGACCACAGTTACACCCACAATCACACACTCACACTTTGCTCGTCCAAGCACCTTGCAGTATTTCCTCTCAGCAGATTCTACGAGCTATTTAGTGCGTGCTCCTGCAGCTCATTCACGGCCAGTTTCCTATTACAAGGTGTGAAAATTTTGAGTTAATTGCTTCTGGTGGGAACACAGAGTGGAGGGTTTTGATAATTACGACTGAGACTGAACACTAGGGAATAATACCATTCTCTCTGTGAAAGTTATAATGGAGGAAGTTGGGCTCTTGGTATGTAGATAAAGATTGTTCATCCATTTGTTGAATGTGTATGTTAACTCTCTCCCTCCCTCCCTCCCTCCTTCCCTACCTCCCTCCCTCCCTACCTACCTCCCTCCCTCCCTCCCTCCCTACCTCCCTCCCTCCCTCTCTCTCTCTCTCTCTCTCTCTCTCTCTCTCTCTCTCTCTCTCTCTCTCTCTCTCTCCATATATATCGACATGGCTATCCAGCATCTCATACGTAGAGAGAGAGAGAGAGAGAGAGAGAGAGAGAGAGAGAGAGAGAGAGAGAGAGAGAGAGAGAGAGAGAGAGAGAGAGAGAGAGAGAGAGAGAGAGAGAGAGAGAGAGAGAGAGAGAGAGAGAGAGAGAGAGAGAGAACAAACGGAAACGCAGGAGAAGGAGCGAAGTAGCTCGAAAAGTTGAGCTTTCTTCGGAAGATCGTCCCGCCACGGATGGTCACCATTGTGGGCGAGATTAATGAAAGAGTTTAATGGACACTATCGCTATAATGGATGACGTGGGAGAATTAACAGTTAATCTTCTACAGGAAATAACCTCGATCCTTTCATTTCCTTTCTGGACATTAAACCATGGGCTATTTCTAAGAATGTGTGCTCATTTTCGATGCTATAAAAACATATATATATATATATATATATATATATATATATATATATATATATATATATATATATATATATATATATATATATATATATATATATATATATTTTTTTTTTTTTTTTTTTTTTTTTTTTTTATACTTTGTCGCTGTCTCCCGCGTTTGCGAGGTAGCGCAAGGAAACAGACGAAAGAAATGGCCCCCCCCCCCATACATATGTACATACACACGTCCACACACGCAAATATACATACCTACACAGCTTTCCATGGTTTACCCCAGACGCTTCACATGCCTTGCTTCAATCCACTGACAGCACGTCAACCCCTGTATACCACATGACTCCAATTCACTCTATTTCTTGCCCTCCTTTCACCCTCCTGCATGTTCAGGCCCCGATCACACAAAATCTTTTTCACTCCATCTTTCCACCTCCAATTTGGTCTCCCTCTTCTCCTCGTTCCCTCCACCTCCGACACATATATCCTCTTGGTCAATCTCTCCTCACTCATTCTCTCCATGTGCCCAAACCATTTCAAAACACCCTCTTCTGCTCTCTCAACCACGCTCTTTTTATTTCCACACATCTCTCTTACCCTTACGTTACTTACTCGATCAAACCACCTCACACCACACATTGTCCTCAAACATCTCATTTCCAGCACATCCATCCTCCTGCGCACATCTCTATCCATAGCCCACGCCTCGCAACCATACAACATTGTTGGAACCACTATTCCCTCAAACATACCCATTTTTGCTTTCCGAGATAATGTTCTCGACTTCCACACATTTTTCAAGGCTCCCAAAATTTTCGCCCCCTCCCCCACCCTATGATCCACTTCCGCTTCCATGGTTCCATCCGCTGACAGATCCACTCCCAGATATCTAAAACACTTCACTTCCTCCAGTTTTTCTCCATTCAAACTCACCTCCCAATTGACTTGACCCTCACCCCTACTGTACCTAATAACCTTGCTCTTATTCACATTTACTCTCAGATTAAAAAAGTTTGAAAGTTTGGCTATCGTACTTAACGAAAGTAAGTAATAATGCAGGTCTGGAGGGTAGGAACAAATACGGTATCAGAACTGAGAATACTAAGTTTCGTTGTCTCAGTGAGAGATCAGAGGGTAGATATCTGTGCATTAAGGAGGATAGAACTACTTTTAATCCACTTTAAAACGTCAGTAGTGAGGAGTTCTCCGAAAGATAGAAAGAGAGAATAACTAGAAACCACAATGGTAAAAGCAAACAAGAACTTTTCTGGCATGATAATATTCAAGGACTTTTAAAGTATGATGATGTTTGGTGAGTAGAATAGATTCATTGATGAAATTATGAATATGTATAGCATACAGAACGAAGACTGCGATGCTGTAGAGTTCCCTGATTCGCACCATACATATAAGTTTTCGTGCAGAAGTACACACGTACATAAACATATAAAAATGCATGCACAGACATACACACACGCATACATATGCACAAAGAACATAAACTGATGCAAAGGTGTGTGCATACACAAACACACAGGGGTATTCACAGACACGTACCTACACAAACAGAAAAACACACACACACACACACACACACACACACACACACACACACACACACACACACACACACACACACACACACACACACACAGATTCATAAATACACAAGAATGCCCAAACATCCGGCCCCAGGTTCCAGAGTAAATAATTAACGGTTCTGAGTAAGTAGAGATCTTGAACAAACAGAAAGAAAGAGAAGGTACACATAAACTGTAGTCTCTCCTACCATGGCCTTGACGTTGCCTAGCTTTGGAGCAACATCCAGCCCTGGTGTCTTCCTCTTAGCCATATTTCTATATATTTCAAGTCATTCGAATTTACGACACACTCCAAGATTTAACGCAAGTTGAAGTAATGGGCCACAGCTTTAGTGATATCCATGAGGTCGTGTTCCTTACTCTCGTGCTCTAGAGCACAAGAAAAACACCATGATAAATGGCTCAAAATTTTGGTAGTCTGACATCATTCCATATGATCTTGTATGTGACAAACGCTGATCTATATTCCTTTTACGTTGCAGTGTTCTGCTACCAGTGTGGCAAGACTGTAGGACATTGATGTCAAATGTGCCATGCATTTAGGTGTCTAGTTCGCTACATTAGTGTCTTTTTCATGTTATATTTCTCTCATTCTTTTTTTTTTTCTTTTTATTCTTTTGTTGTCCTTCAGACCCAGATAAAATTTGAGGAAAATCACGGGGGGGGAGACGAGCAGGTCTGCAGTGTCTCATGGCTGGTGGGGGTGTGGGTGCAGTGTCATGGAGGTGAGTCAGTTACTGTTTGCTGAAGACACGTCGCTGGTGGCGGATTCCAGTGAAAGCAAACAGAAGTTGGTTTCTAAGTTCGGGAGAGGGTGTGTGACAGGAGAAAACTGAGAGTAAACCTGTATAAGAGCAAGGCTTTGCAGTGGAAAGAGACTGGTTAGTTATACTCTGAGTTTGAATGAAGGGAACTTGGAGAAGGTGGAGTCTTTTAGATACCTGGGAGTGTACATGGCACTAGATTAAACCACGGGATCGGAGGTGAGCCATAGTGTGGGTGAGGGGGTTATAGTCCTGGATACGTTGAGGAGTGTGTGTACGTAAAGAGAGGTTACTGTCCGTCAAGGAGGAGAAAGATATGTATGATGTTATGGTTGTCCCAGAGGTGTCGTATGGAATATGCAGCGTGGGCGCTCGGTGAGAAAGCATGGAAGAGGGTGGAAGTGTTCAATATATAGGAGAACAACACATGGTGTGAGGAGGATGTAGATCGTATAACAAGTAATAGGGTATGAGGGAGGTGTAGAAGCAGGAAAAGTATGTATGAGGAAGCCGAGGAGGGTGTGCTGAAATGATTTCATCTGGAGATGATAAGTGAAGAGGGGCTGAGTAATAGGGCTGACATATCGGAAGTGAAGGGAACAAGGAGGGGAAAAATCGAGAAGGATGTGGATGGATGCTTTGAGTGCTCGGGGGCCTGAATATGCAGGAGGCATGTGTGGGACAGAGCGCGTTGGAGTGGTGTGGTATACGATTGATTGAAAAGGCTGTCAGTGGGGTGACCTAAGGTGTATGAAGCAGTGAAGGGATACCATGGAAAGGAGGTGTTTGGATAGAGAGGCTCTTGTTTCGATGCATTATCCATGACAGATAGAGAGTTGATGTCAGCGAATGAGGTCACTCTTCCTCTGTTTTGGCGTTGTCTTGCTTTACGGAAAATGGCGAGCAACTATGGTGAATATAGATAGATATGTAACGCGTATACATCCATATATATTCCAGTCCCACCCTGACTTGCTCGGTGAGATACTGTAGAAAACAGCCATAATTATACCCAAATTTGTATTTATCTACTCAAGAATGCTAAACACCAAACAAAAACTGATTCATGTACATCAAAAAGGATATCAATAGTAAACAAATCTTTGAACGAACGTTAGAGGCATATAAACGAATCTTTGAACGATGACACATTCCTAAATTCAGTGTCTTTTCTTTATTTTTCCATCCACAAACACAGTGAAATAACCACACTGCAACGAACAGTTCGCACATGTACGAAGAAACCCACAGGTCTCTGCGTTATGACCACCTCTGACGATGTAAAAACCTAGCGACTCGTCCAAGTATTCCTAGCATGTGTTTACAATACAGTGGTGACGTTAAGGGGAGCAGGTGATGGCTTGCTGGAGATGGAGTGGATTGGTTGGTCGCGGCTCGAAGGCGGCCAAGGGCAATGTGGAGGCGGTATGCTGACGTTGCTGTGGGGGGGTCATCATTCTGTGCCAATAAGTGCACAAAATGTGGAGATCATCACCTGTTCTTTGATGTACTTGGATAATTTTGTGGTTAAGGACATTTAAGGAACGGGAGAGTGACAGACGGGAGAGGAAAGTTTAAACAGGAAAACTACCTTCGTACGAAATTCTATGAATATCGCATAGACTTTTGCGCCTGCAGTGAGATCTGGGCTCCGTGTCTGTTATTCCCACGTTAATTAATTTTCCGCAGAGTCGGAAAAAAAACTCGGGTCAAGTTTTCCCCGCGGCAATGAGGTGAGCATATTTCGCATTTGTTAATTACATGTCTTTGAAATTCGTCCAAAAAAATGATTATGCCATCTCACTCGATAACTGAGTATCATAGAGATGAAAAATTAAGGAAAAGAAAAAAAGTATCCTTATCATATTTAATTATCAGGGAGCTTTATAGAGGACACATGTACTGTGCATGTGAGCATTCCAACATGAGGCCAACACTGCTAGTTGTGAGGTAGGAGGAGGGTAGAGTGAGGCGAGTCCTTGGTGAACCGTGAGGCAGCTCAGGTGTGTGGGGCAGGTGAGGTATGTGGAGGGTGAGGTGTGTGTGTGTGTGTGTGTGTGTCAAGTAAGATATATGACAGGTGAAGTGTGTGTGTGTGTGTGTGTGTGTGTGTGTGTGTGGCAGATGAGGTGTACGACAGGTGAGATTAATGGTAGACAAGGTAGGTAAAGGGAGGTGGGGAGGTGGGGGGGTGGGGGAGGAGTTTGGTAGATGAGGTGTATGGAAGGTGAGGTGTGTGGCAGGTGAGGTGTGTGGCAGGTAAGATGTGAGGGAGGACGACAAGAATGAGGCAGGGTTTCTCTTTCTCCTCTATGCAGTCTGTTTCTTTTTTTTTTTTTTTACAGCCCAAAATAATAGCAAATCTAGCCAGCGAAAACAGTAAATGAGAAGCAAATAGATCAAACCAGGAACATGATCCTTCTCCAGATCCCATGATGTTTGCATACTGAAAAGTATCATGAGTCACATACGTATCCAAGGGTATCTTTGAAAGAGATCACAATGGTTTAACATAATGCATGAGATCAATACAGTCTGACATCACCGGATCCTTTGACCTCGTGTTTAAAGGATCAGAAACAACGTACAGTTCTGAAACCCTGCTATATACAAGTGTTGTATTATGACATATCATCGCATGTCATAATGCTAGTGAGAGGAAATGAGAGAAAAATGAATACGAAGCACTGACAACTTACACATTAATAGATGTATATCTGTGAGGTCTCATACTGCTGTGAACATGAAAGGATCCACTGAGATCTGAAATGGAGAATGACAAGGCTGGCAGACATGCAGGACACAGATCCCTGCATGAAACTGCTTATGAATATCGCATGATGGATAAATCGTGAATGACAAGGCTTCAGGTATGCTACAGCTCTGGGCACAAACTTCGCCTTTAGTCTCTCTCTGGGGTTTAAGGATGTATTGTTGATAAGTCTGGTGGAGTTCCGTAATCCCCGGAATATCTATATATAATAGCGAAGCCGACAAAACTGTGTGAGCTTTGGCAGGGTTATATACGGAGAAGGGAGTTCCTAAAGGGTGGAAAATCTATATTGTGTGCTCGTGAACAGGACTGGAAAGAACAAAGGAAGAAACATCTGCTTCAGAAGAGATGCCAAGATATCTTCAGAGACGTTTAATGTAAAGACACCCGATTATCATAGAAGTTATGGAGAGATAGTTAGTTATGAAAAGCCTGCTATCCTACTTCATTGCCCTTGGTAAAGACGGGCTATTCTGAATTGAATACGGTGGGTTCTTTAGAATTCCTTGAAGACACTAAAAACAGTTGTATATTGTTCAAGATCATATATCTAAATGAATTCGAACAAGAGAGAAATTGTCGCATCTTTTATCAGCTTTATCAACCGTAAACAGAACATTTACAGATGGATATTGAACTGCAAACTACACGTAATATGTGTATGCATGTCTCTGCATATTCATATGTATTTGTGTTTCTGTGAAGGTGTGTGCATATCACATATGTATCAAAGTGTATACTTTTTTGTGTGTCTCTCTGTGTATGTATGCCATGTGAGTACGTATGTGTACACGTTCGTATGTGTGTGTGTGTGTGTGTGTGTGTGTGTGTGTGTGTGTGTGTGTGTGACCCTGTAATGCGAGGCAAAATTCTGGACAAATAGAAAGTGCTCAACAGGAGACCAGTTGTCGACCTGTTGGCTGGCACTAGTCCCTCGGGATACAAGAGGTCGCATCCCGACCCCCGGGCAGCAGACAGATCCAGCAGTGGCTTGCCTTGGAATGGCCTTGTGGGCCAGGGTCACCGCTGGGAGGTAAGTGCTGGCACGCCACACAAAGAGGGTGTTCTCCCACGGCCGTGATCCAGCTGCGAGATATCCTGGGTGGTTACGTGAACAGCGGCCAGGTTTATTGGTGTGTTTGTGTGTGTGTGTGTGTGTGTGTGCGTGTGTGTGTGTGTGTGTGTACGTGTGTGTGTGTGTAAAGATATCTTTATCTTCACAGAGCACCCCCCCCCCTCATCTTATCCACAGCTTCCTTGATTCCATCTTTCTATAAATATAGAAGTAAGTCTTGAAAGATTATCTGACTTGTTTCTTGTTTAGTGTTTTATTTTGGCTGTGTTTTCTTGTCATTATGTTCCTTTCTGTTTCAAGGATCTTGTCAATATCAATGTTGTCCAATCGATTTAGAGACATTAAGGCGTCATTATGTCTTCCTTACTTTTCTCTTTCGACGTGAGCAAGTCGCAGACTTCTGTCTTCTCCTTGTAATTGTGTTATCTTGGATCACGGATAGTTTTTCTTTCTCGAAGTTAAACCTTTTCTTTATAGGACAAACTGTCAGCTACAACACGGAAAGTTCTGTGACACTTATTGTTTAATTACCCATTTCTAATTACTTATTTGTACTAAACGGGGTAGGGAGTTCTACACTCGTTCGCGTGTAATTGCTTTTCTGCTTTTCTTTTCTTTCTTTCATATTTCCTCGTCGTTCCCCATCTTAGCGAGGTAGCGCTGGGAACAGACGAAGAAAAGACCTCACCTCGGTCATATCCATTCTGTAGCTGTCATGTGTAATGTATACAGTCAAAACCCCCTATTCACAACCAGGCCCCACAGACTTTTACTTGGTCCTCCCTGCGGTTTCATCTGTCTTAGTTTCACATGTAATTACTTACATTTACGGTGAAGAAGTTTTATACTTGTGGGGCCCATATCTCTACTGTTATACACCCTTTTAAGGTTTTGTATGCCATCCACATTTACTATGTCCTCGTTCAATTTATTTCATTCGTCTACAATTCTTTTAGACCATAGAAGTACTTCCTTACATCTTTTTTTCATCAATTTTCTTGCCTAATTTCTTTCTTATGTCCCCTGGTTCATCTATTCCTACATTTCTCGAAGAACTTTTCTCTTTTGTGGTGAGGAAGGACCATAACCTCGGCTCTCATAACTCTGGTACTATGTTCATTGACCTCCTCTGATTTTTTTTTCTTTTTCTATAAACTCTTTGTAAGTCTTTAGGTGCGGTGACCAAACGTGAAAAGCATTTTCTAGTTTGAGTCTTAAGTTGGATATGAACAGATTACTGAATATTTCCTTAGGCCATATATTTTGAAGTCAGTTATAGTATTAGTAAGCACACTCTTTGACTCCCTTACCATTTGCCCAACATGGGACACTGGTGGTAGGTTAGAGACGAAGCCCACGTCCAAATCCCTCTCACACACACAGATTGCTGCAATTTTCTGCGGGATAACATTCACACTGAGTCCATCTTTCACTGTGTTCCATAGTCATTACTTTACGTTTATAACGGGTCCCAGCCATAAGTTGTTCCGCCATAAATCCACAAACACTTCGTCAGTTTATCGGGAAAACCAATTCGTTATACGTCGAGGAATTTCGTACAAACGTAATTTTCCAACGGAAGCAGAAAGGATCGACGTATAACCCTATATCTCCTTCGCTGGCTGTATGCTTCCTCCCGCACGGTCTGGAAGTACGTTACGTATTGGAGGTACGTCGTGGGTGCTCCATACCCAGACATACTACTACGTCGCGTCACATCTCCGTAATCACGCGATCATGGGTAGAAAATCTAGCGGCAGTGGAAAGCTATGTAGCGTTCTCAAGGAGCAACGTAGCAAAGTAGGAGTTCTACGTGCATCTGCAGTCCAGTGTGAGATCTGTGTCACCTCTGGTTTTGTACTCATACTGAAATACTCGTTTCCCTCTCCCTCTGTGAGATTATCTCTGATAATCTCTGATTATCTCTTGTGTTTCAGATCGGTTGATTTCAGCTACATGTAACATAAATCATTCCTTCATACCAGATATTAACATCCAACAGTCATTCCTCATGGGTATTATCTCCCATTATCAATGCTTTTCACAAGTATATTTCCCTATATCATATCCTATTTCATGTCTTGTTTTTGAGCAGTGACTAAAAGTTACGATGGAAGTTATCTCGCATAGATTCCCTGGACTTTCCTTCGCTTTTGACTGGAAGTGGAGGTATAGGTGCCTGGTCTGTGGTCCTCCTCTCATAGTGGCTGGAGTGTGTCGAGGGTGGTTGAGTTTTGATGAGGTTTTCTCTACTCTGTGGATGTCGCTGTATCTGCACACTTCACTACACACCTGAGGGGCAACGTGCTTTTGTCTCTTCACTGTTTTTCTCCTCTCTCTCTCTCTCTCTCTCTCTCTCTCTCTCTCTCTCTCTCTCTCTCTCTCTCTCTCTCTCTCTCTCTCTCTCATCATCATCATCAGTGAATCCGCCTGTTCGTGCTCTACATCTATATCACAGAATACATGTTATGTCAGTGTGCACCATTTCCTCACATGTATTAATCGTTTTCTAAAGATATATTACCTAAAGGCATATAGCTAGTCGAAACATTTCCTTGTTGACCTACATTATTCCTTCACTTATATTGATTGAACACAAACACACACACACACACACACACACACACACACACACACACACACACACACACACACACACACACACGCAAGATGAGTGAGGACATGGTTGATGTAGACTGCATGCATACGTTTAGGAAGCTTTATGATAGCAGAGAATGTTCAAAGATGAGGACCCCACGAGTGTAAAACTCTCTTCTCGTGCAGTATGAATAGGTAATTACATATAGATTATTAAAGAGAGAGATACAGAGAAAGGGAAATAGAGACAAATGGATAACTAGCTAGGTAGCTAGATAGCGAGGTAGCTAGCTAGATAGATAGATAGACAAATAGATAGATAGGTAGACAGACACATGTATAGCTCTCTATAATTCCCTCCTTCTCTTTGGCCCTATTTTACTTAATCATCTAACTCTCTTTTCTCCTTTGATCTTTATCATACTTTATTTTCGTTTTGCAAACTTTTTCTTTTAACACCAAAAGATCATTCAGTGAAACATTCCAAAACATCTTGAGACAGACAGAAAATCCTTTTTGATCAAGGTGGTTACCTCTTCCACTTGTTATGTATCACAACACACAGATCTAAAAGATATATTTTGCCTCCATCTCTCCCTAAGGGAATAACAGATTCATCATACTCAGCCATTTCACCAGTGGGGAAATAATAATGCATGAGCATTACACAGTCAACTGAGACAGCAATTAGCAACACTCTTGACTATGGGAGGACAGTACGGTACAATCCCTTTACATTTTCTTCTATAGTATCTCATCGTGTGGAGAGAAAATCTTCACTTAACTACAAGTGCGTGTAATTACCCTCTTATCTAGCTTGACTATATAAAATTAGCATATCTTAGCAGCACTATATCATCTTCCATTGACAGAGAGAAATTTGCAATTTGTTTTAAGTGATTTGCGGGGGCACACACACACACAAAGAGTTTTATGAGCTACACGCTGCCTCATAGTTCATGTGGAGTCTTCAAGACACTTAGTTTAGTATGAGTACAGAGACTTCTTCCAGCAAGACACGGGTGCTTTTGGAAATGCTCTTTTATAAGGGAGATGAAAAAAAAAAAAGAAGCAAATTCAGTCTATTACACGTGTTCTTCTTTAATGAGAAACTTGTTATAGACGACAAAAAGGTGGTTGTAATTAGAGAGCTTTGCACTTATGAAGGGGAGTCAGTCATCCTTGTGAGGATAAAGGATAATTATCAGTGTTTTATGGAGGTCTTTAGTGGAGCTTATGCATGAAATAAGAGCAATTGAGGAGGAGGGAGATTACATACGACGAGATTTGGCCAAAAGGCAGAGGCGGAAGAATATGTGTGTGTGAACCGAATGCCTTTAAAACGTACGTGTAGGCGAGGGGAGAAGAAAAGACAGGAACCTAAGCCAAGGAGGATGGAACCTGACAGCTACGGCAGTGCTGGCTCACCGCATAGCCGTAACTAACTCTCCTAACTGACGTCCGGCAGGTGGTAGGTGGTTAGGTGGTTGCCTAACCATCTGCCACCAGGGAGAGAGAGAGAGAGAGAGAGAGAGAGAGAGAGAGAGAGAGAGAGAGAGAGAGAGAGAGAGAGAGAGAGAGAGAGAGAGAGAGAGTATATCTTGCTCTGTAATGTCACTGTGTCCGCTGATGCAGCCTCACATCGGCAGTACTCGTTCACTCCCTTCATCCTCCCACTGGCTCAGCGTCTAATCGTATAACTGGCCTTGAATATCAGTTCTGGAGGATGAATTGCTCTTCCCGTGAGATGATTATCCATAATTGCATGATTCTGATGCGCTGCCATTCGCCTCTCTTGTATGCCGATAGACCATTCATTTGCAAGCGGAAGAGCATATTGATTAGCTACGTAAATACATCAAAGGACTGCATTTTACTTCGTCATGCCCCCCTTTGTCTTCTTCAGAAGCTAAACGAATGTTTAGCCTTCGCACGCTTCTGTATATCCCACTTGACGCAATAATAATCACATAATCTCAAGATAATACAAAACTGAATATACAACCTAAGTATAATACTCTTATAACAGTCATTATACATAAAGAAAACGAAAGTAATTTGACAACAAAACTTATGCTCATGGCTCGTCTGACCCAAACGTGTTCCATTAAAATCGATCAGTGAATTCCAGTATATATATATATATATATATATATATATATATATATATATATATATAGTCGACGTCAAGACACCAGAAACGTGTGTCCAAAGATAATTCAAGAGTCGGAGCGTAATAAACGTGGTTCGTGGGCACGGAACGTGACCTGTGTTAATTCCTCACAAGGACGACTCGTCTGCAAGGTGATACCAATCAGCCACTGGAGAGCTGGTCCTCGCTAAGGTGTCTCCTCCGAATTGATCAGCGTCAGTCATAAGGGTGAGCAATGTGTGACACTGATACTTGCTTCTTTCACTGAATTGAGGAAATAAGAAAATTCTGATGTAAAATATTTTTATTGCATTATATGGCAGACATTCAGCCATTCACTGAGAAGAAGATATATGAAAACATGTATACATAAAATCAAGACACAGACACATACACCACAGAGAGGTCAGTAATGTCAGGTGATGGTATAATGTCAGACTGAAAGTAATGTACGTGAAGACTGATGGACTAGACGTAAATGGTAAAATGCTCGAATTTTAAGAATCGCATAAGGGAAAGCGCACCTGGCATTGTCGGAGTTTTGGAATCGTGTAGACATAGGTTCTCAGTTTGTTTACAGAATAAAGATCTTGAAGAATGATTATGCGGTAAATGAGAAAGTTGAAAGAAAAGAGATGAAAGAAAATTTAAAAAGGAGACATAATCTTGGAATCTAGGTAGAACTAGTAAGTTATGGAAATGAAATTCTGTAGCCAAGAACTTGGGTGTTTTGGTGTAAGTTTTTCTGTGAAATTTACAATGGAGTAGGAACATGGGTACCTCTACCCTCATATGTAAAGATAAGGTTAACAAAGAGGGTATAAATGTGCAATAAAAGATATCAAAACACAAAAGGAGTTTCGAAACATGCTGTGACGAGGATGTGGGAGGTACTCCAGTCAGCCAGCATTTGTAAGGTATACGAAAGTAAAGAACGTGTATAGCAGGATGAGAAAGGAGGAACAAAGAGATTTTGAAGAGGAAATTGCACGCACACATCAGGAGAAAATCCAAACCTTATCTATAAAATCCTCTGGGAATAAACTGTCAGTTAAAGTGAAGCTAATCAAGCTCAGGGATTCAAATGAAATCCCTGTTATGAAAGTATATAGAACGAGTTTCATGAACATTTCAAAAGTGTTTTTATTGTGGAAGACACTTTAGCACCATCGCCAGTGAGATG
The DNA here is from genome assembly GCF_036320965.1 of Panulirus ornatus. Classification (NCBI taxonomy): domain Eukaryota; kingdom Metazoa; phylum Arthropoda; class Malacostraca; order Decapoda; family Palinuridae; genus Panulirus; species Panulirus ornatus. The sequence continues at coordinate 13,778,033 of NC_092231.1, read as the reverse complement.
GTATAGGGAGATCTTAGACAGTATTGAGATGTCTGGAAAAGACATGAACATAATGCTGAAAATCCATGACCCATACAAGGCTTATGATTCTGTCAAGATTTCACCAATTGTGCTAAGGGAGTGGAAAAGGGCAAACATCATGCCTATCAATAAGAAAGAAGACCGGGATGATGCTTTGAACTGCAGACCACTGTCACTGACGAGCGTGTGTTTGAAAGGTACTGAAAGAGATACTATAAAATCAAATGGATGAAGTCTAACAGGTGAAACTACACGAACGAAAGACAACACGGTTTGAGGGGAATCAGGCCATTGGTAACGAGCCTCTTCGATTATTTTGTTAGTGAGACCTATTTTGGACAAAGGTAAAAAGAAAGTTGGAGTGTCTGTATCTTAATTGCAAGATAATATTTGATGCTGTAGCATATAATAGGTGGTTGGCAAAGAGCTGGATCGTAAGGCAGGAATAAGGGGAAAGATTCTTGCAAAGGCTAGAAGGTAATCTTTGTGGAAAGGAACAAAAAAGCGCAAATTAGCGAAGCCTTTTTGTAAGGGGCTGAAAGCACGAGTGCCGTACCGCTAGGTTCTGTTCTGGGATCATTGATCTTCTTCATATACGTGAATAGCGCGACTTGCTGCTGCTGCTGCTGCTTCCCATAGTTTCCGTGTGGAGACCAGCCACTCGAGGAGTAAGAGTTATGATCTCCTCTTCTTCACTGGAACAGTAATGTTGCACAGTTTACTTCTTTATTTACTCTTTCTCTTTACCTGTAAGCTTTTCACTTTAGTATCTTGCGTGATCGTTTTCTTATATTTTCTTATATTTTTCCTTTCCCCATGAATGGCCACGATTAGGGAACGATTATTTCCCGTGCTCACTCGGGTGCTTTGAAAAAAGAAAAAGAAAAAAGAAGATTGCGCAGAAATAGTCACGCTAAAAGTTACATTCACACGTACACACACACACACACACACACACACACACACACACACACAAGAACACATAAACAACCACTCTCTCTCTCTCTCTCTCTCTCTCTCTCTCTCTCTCTCTCTCTCTCTCTCTCTCTCTCTCCTGAGCCAGTCCGTGGTGGCCAGACGGGTGGAAGGATATTTCCATAGATTTCCTCCGCCTGTTTACGGCTCAGGGAAGAGGGAAGGGAACGCCTACTTTATGGGAGGTGTCAGTAAGAGTGACCGTAGCAGGCCAGGGTGGTGCGACCCAGGCTGTATCATGGTTATTCATGGCCTCCTCAAGACTCAGGGTCAGGCTATCCTCGGAAGCTGTAAGGTGAGATGCCTGCTGTGTGTGGTACTCAAATGTATTCTATGCCACTTTTTTTTTTGGGGGGGGGGGGGGGGGAAGGATTTATTTGGTATATATACACAGAATAGACACACATGCAAATGAATTATTCATGTAGAGAGCACGGGAAATGAGGATGCCAACCAGCATAAGCCCACGTGAGAGACATTAGTGTACGTCTCTTCCCCTGTTGCACAAAGGATATTGATAAATATCCCATGTCTTTCCTCGTTATCTCACGACCGTCATTCATTACATTTGGACAATACTTCACGTCCATATTCTCCTCAATATCTACTTCCCTTTCACTGCTTAGAATAATTCTTAAAGTAAATTCCCCATTTTTCATAAACATACAAAAGATATTTACAGAAAACAGGTAGCAGAGACCCATTGCCATGTAGCGTGGTTAACTGCTGGAGGAAGTGATTCTTTTTAACGTCTCTCCTCTCCGTGGTAAGCTACAAAGGGCTGGCACTGATCGTCTAGTCTCTTCCTCATTGAGCCTATCACTCTATCATTTCCCCTCCCTTGCACACAGAACTGCTGGTAAACGTTCAGGGGAATGCAGTGACTGTGGTATCCAAGATAAATGGAGTGAGTTATGAGGACGGGAGAAGAAGAATGAATATGTTCACAGTGGAAGACAGACGGACAAGGGAAGACATGATTACATTATTATATGATGGGAAAAGTAAGTATGTATTGCATAAGTTTGATTATGAGGTAGATGTGAAAGTAAAAAGAACAGAGATGAAACAAGATCTGCAGAGGAGATACCGTCGTGGGAACTGCACAGAAATTAATACATCTTATCATAGGTTGAAAATTTGAGATCAGTAAATACAAGACAGGGTATTGTGGTGAACTGTTCTGTGAAATTTACTGTGATGGAGTAGGAACATGGATGTCCCTAGCTTCAAATGCAGTCGGAGGATTGAGAAAGAGGGAGGAATGGTTCAGTGAACTATGTTTAAAAGGAAAGGAACTTCGAGATGTGCTGTGACGAAGGTATAGGCGACACTCGAGCCAGCCAGCGCTTGTCAGACAGGAATAGAAGAAGGAACGATCATAGCAAGATAAGAAAGAGGGAACAAAAAAATCTTTGACAATAAAAATATCCCACCCTCATTGCCTTACATTTGCTCGGGTTGAATTTCATAATCCACATATTAAACCAATATGGAAGTCTTTCTAAGTCCCCTTGTATGTATACGCCGCCCTATTCAGCTTTCACTTTCTTCATAAATTTTGCATCACCTGCAAACATATCCAGGCAGTAGTCTAATTTCAGGAGAGTTACTCACATTCGTTAAGAAATGAAATGGTTCCAAAACAAAACCTTGGGGCACTCCACTGGTGATCTCCACCCATATAGAGAAGGCTCATCTGGTATGTGTCCTTGTGTGTGTATGTGTGTGTGTGTGTGTGTGTGTGTGTGTGTGTGTGTGTGTGTGTGTGTGTGTGTGTGTGTGTGTTTGATTACTAATTATGTGATACTGGGAGAGAATTCTACAATCATGTTGCCCTGTTTCTTAATCTTGTGTATGTGCATGTGTGTTCATATGTTTGTATACAGACAGACAGAGAGACACACAGAAAGACAGACAGACACAAGAATACGTACAGGAGTACGGATATTAGGAAGATCTGAATTCTTTACCCAACGCTTGGAGATACGCTTTTACCATTTGGAGAGAGAGAGAAAAGAAAATCGTTTTTACCAAGAACAACATCACTAGCAGAGGAAAAGATCAAAAGAGACTTTAAGCTGATGAAATAAAACGAGTAAGAGTGACGATGGGAAATACCAGGAAAGATAAGACGGGTAAGAACGAATGCTATTTGGGGACATGTAGATAAAACTCTTCTTAACCAGAATACTCCCTCTCCAAACTGAGATATCTAAAACCTGTTGGAATATTGGAGGGAGAGAGCATACCTTGAATAGCTTTCAGGTGGAAATCTTGAAATATTGGAATTGGATCATCTGACGAACGGGAAAAAAGAGGAAAGAAAGTGGAAAAATGATATGCCAAATATTCTTGTGTTGAACGGAAGACAAAACCAAGAAAGAGAGGAGAAGGACGTATTTGAGAATAAAGAGAGATAGCAGAGAAGTTGCTATAGAGTCAGCAAATCTTATACAAATGTGCTTGCATTTGTTATCTAGTCCACCCACTTATCTTTAAAAACAATCATGCATACATAAAACAGAATTCCTTGAGTCTGACAATAGTCTCCTCAATGATTATGAGTAACACAAGCCGGAAAGAAAACAGAAAAATAAGCAATATTGCTGTACGAATAGAAGAAGCAACGAACTGAAGAATATACAGATTGCGGTTAAGAAAATGTAAAAGACTGATTCATTAGTAAAGAATATGTTTACCAGACCCAACTTTGACGACCTTTACAGAATCCTGTTAGAAGTAAATGAAAAGCAAATTGAAATTGTTGTATAAAATCTTGAAATACATGATCTATTCTATATAAAAAGAAAAAAGTAAACATGGTAAAATCTGGTTTTAACTGTACCGTAAAATTGTGACTTGTACTGCAGATACGCAAAATGAAAACCCTATATTTTTCATTCGCTGGTTATGTGAATCTCGTTTCACAAGTGCCTTCAGAACAGACAAAGCACACATGGGAAAAATTAAAATACGAATATCCGTAAAAACGATTCATAAAGCAAATGATATATATATATATATATATATATATATATATATATATATATATATATATATATATATATATATATATATATATTCTTTTTTTTTCTTTCTTTTAAACTATTCGCCATTTCCCGCGTTAGCGAGGTAGCGTTAGGAACAGAGGACTGGGCCTTTTTTGGAATATCCTCACCTGGCCCCCTCTGTTCCTTCTTTTGGAAAATTAAAAAAAAAAAAAAACGAGAGGGGAGGATTTCCAGCCCCCCGCTCCCTCCCCTTTTAGTCGCCTTCTACGACACGCAGGGAATACGTGGGAAGTATTCTTAATCCCCTATCCCCAGGGATAATATATATATATATATATATATATATATATATATATATATATATATATATATATATATATATATATATATATATATATATATGTTAATAGACTCTAAAACTCATAACTGAAAGGAATTAACCAATGAATTTAGAATTCGCCCACTGAACACAGATAAGCTGCAGAACTCGAAAATTACTTTCCATAAATCTGAAAAGGGAATTAGAGGAAAAAAAACAGGAGAGCATATATGACTTAGCGTACATGAACAAGAGAACACATAACGTCAATGTCAATATGAAGCTAACCTGTTTTGTTGCGTTGGAAGTAAGGGCCATGATCCAGTCAGTACATCCAGTGCTTAAGAACAAAACGGGACTTAGTTCTTGAGTTTGAAAATATGGCGAGGACCGTATGTACCTTGGAAGACACACGACTGTATCCGATGCCGCTGTCACACTGCTAACTGATGATAACATTTGACAGTAAAAGTAATGAAAGCTTCTTCTTGGAGCATGCGTTAGTGCATCCCATCCTTAAGAAGGGTTGGCATTTTGACCCCTAAACTATCGTCCAATTGCTTTAACATCTATTACTTCTAAAGTCTTTGAACCCCTCCTCAGCTCCCATATCCTCAGACATCTTGAACCTCAGTCTTCTCTCTAATCTCCAGTATGGCTTCCGTAAGGCGAGATCCACTCTTAATATTCAATCCTATCTCTCTAATGTCTGGTCATCATCCCTGAAAGACTTTGGGGAATCCTATATAGCAGCCCTTAATATATCCAAAGTTTTTTACCGGGTATGGCATCGGGATCTTATCTCTAAGCTCCCCTATTTTCGCTTCCCTCCCTCACTTTGCTCCTGCATATCTAGTTTCCTCTCTGGCCGATCTATCTCCGTGGTTGTTGATGGATTACCCTCCCCCTCTTCTCCATCAACAGCAGTATCCCTCAAGAATCTGTTCTATCTTCTGCACTTTTTCTCCTTTTTATAAACGATTTTATTTCCTCTGCAAATAACTAAATGCATCCACATACTGACGACTAAATATTCCTCCATATCATTCGATTCTGCTCTTTCTTTCACTCCGTCTGCATTTCGTCTCGACACAACTTCCTCAATAGACTCAGACTTAATCAGGATTTTTCGGTGTGGTAGACGAAATTTCGCTAACTTTAATGGTCCCGAAACACAGTTTTTGCTTACTGTCTGTAGAAAATTCCTCGCAACCTTTTTCTTTATTCATTGCATTATCTATAGATGAACTTGACGAGCACTTGGTTTCACGTCCTCAATTGACGTCATTAGCGTTTTCTTATTTACAATAAAAGTCTAACTAAGAGACATTCTTGTTATCTATGTGCTTTCCTACTCTCTCTCCTAGGTTCTGTATTCCCGTTCTCTTTCACTATCATTAAAACAGTGCTGAAACGATCACATGTCCTACAAGTATTTAGTATTTCTTTTTTTAAACTTCAGCAAACTGCTGAACTAATATTGAGCTTTAATAGCCAAATCAGGAACCGCTCCGCTGAAACTAACTTCTCTCCGAAAAATTAGTTTTAAAATGGGAGGAGAAAATTGTTGGGACTATGGAAGTTCCTCGTGATTATTAATTTCCGGGAGAGAAAATGTGAGCGATGGCAGACGCTGGCAGGTGAACAACAGGCAGCCTGTAGCCACCTTTGTCACCAGGAGATCTGCGATGTTTGTTGGTCTATGTCAGGGTATGGCTGTGAGGGGTCAGGCTTCTACACCATAGTGTCAAGATTCTCCACCAGAGCACCACTACCAATACGACAATACTCAGCAGCTACAAAGTGACGTAGACGGGAAACGTTTTAAAAGAGTCAACCAGAGTAGTAATGATCAGCAGCTAACGCCTCTGATGTGGATAGATGGAAGTGGAGAGCTAAGTTCCTGAAAGGAAGGCTATATGCTAATCTTCGTTAGAGGTATGGTGGTATTTCTACCAAATACTCTATCAAATGCTGATTATGTACAGTCCTCTGGATAGATGTGAGGTTCAGACCATAGTAACACTAATGAATGAAAGGTTATTGATAAATGATATTCATTCATTTTCCTATAATTGTTGCCAAGTTAGGTATACATAATCAAGAGACATGACTGTAAAGTCAATACAGCTAACAAGCAGTCCTGAAAGATTAAACACCACTCAACTCCATTAGTAAGTTGCACTAATGGGTAGTTGGGTTCACCATGTATAATCAAACCCATCTCTCCTATTTCCTGTCTTGGACGCAGATACTACCTATTATGCTTCTATACACAACAAGGTGTCCAGAAACTCCCATCGGATATTGAATAAGTAATGACTATATTATTGTAAGTGCCGTGTAAAGGATGTATGCTATAGGAAATACAGAGAGAGAGAGAGAGAGAGAGAGAGAGAGAGAGAGAGAGAGAGAGAGAGAGAGAGAGAGAGAGAGAGAGAGAGCCAAAACCATATGAAAAATATGAATAGAAATCATGTCCAGCGTCCTCCCACAGTCAGAGAACTGCAACTCTTTCCATGTATTTGACAATACAAATATATATATATATCATGACCGGTTCATAATGGCATGAAATTTCGTAATGAGAAATTGTGAAGCTATTATTTCTTGGTCGTTCGGCGCTGTGAAAATATCATTCACCAGCAGCGAACATCAGCCTCGACATGCGTTTCATGTCATTTTCAGTATATATGTAGCGCAAGTAATAGGAACACAGGCCATCAAAAAGGCAAAATAAAACTTGATTTAAGGTCAAACTAATACTCGAGCGTAGGTTCAATAAACGTTTGGTTCTCAATTGAAAAAGTCACGGCAAAGTTTATCAACTGTCTTAAAGAACAATCTAGACAAATGACCGCAAAAGGAAAACAAACGACAACAATCCATTAGGTCTTAACGAGGCTGTGTGTGATAGCGGAATATATCAGACACAGTTGTAAGAGCAAAACAAATGACTAATGGACACATTCCTGTAAATTTTCACACGTAGCTACGAAGGCGCAAGTATTATTAGTTGTGGCCTTGAAGAAAAGTATTTATCAAGTCTGTTCTTAAGAATATTCATGGTGGTGCTGTCGACTATGTTGCTTTTACTGCTTGTGCGTAAAGTTTGCTCAATTCGATGTCAAAATTTGCTGTAACTCTGTGAGCTCAGGCTGCCAACCAGTTAGTCAGATAGCAGCTGTAGGTCTTCAATTTCTAGTGTACCTTATTTCCCATCTTAGGAATATTGATATCTTACAGCTAAGCCATTATCGATCTCGTTCACATATGTGGGATGGGGAACTGGTTGATAGACTGATACCTGTGGCACACCACTCGTTACATCTATTCATCTTGAGTCTTGATCTTTAAATACCATATTTCGTTACAGCCAGTCAACCAGTTTCCTATTCAGCAGAATTCCACCCCTATCTATAGCATGTGACTCATCTCTTCCAACTAATTTCTGTCGAATGAATTTGTTGAATGCTTTCTGAGAATCTAAATCGCTGACATGAGCCGCTTTACTTTCATCAGACGTTTACGTCCTGATTATATCTTAAAATAATCGAGCATATTTGGTTCAAGACCATGTTGTAAACACTGTTAAGTCATGATCCTCTAAATATTGTCTCCAACAATTGTTTCTATAAGTCCATCAACTTCAGACGTTAAACTATTCGGATGATGATTTCTGGGGAAGAACTCACTGCTGTGTTTGGATATCGGTGGTACACTGGCAAGCTTTTCCTTCCTCTGGAACTTTCTCTGCAGCAAGTGACATATTGAAAAGAGCAGTCAGCAGATTATCTCAGTCACACAGCTACGTTAGTCTTTCCGAGGGAATAATAGTGTTTTAGCAGAGATTCACTAAACGTCATCTTCATGGAAAAAAGTAGAGTTTCACGCCATTTCTTCCTTTCGGGGTCAATTGACTTTAATTCAAACTCGATGTACATATATTTTAGTTCAAGACGTACAGACAACTTTTTTATTTTTTTCATGTCTTTTAAAGGAATTTATGGTTTAAAATCTCTATGACTCTAAAGCTTATACAAATTCAGGCTTCTGTTATTTACAATATTAATCATTTCAGTAGAAGACATTACATACAGATAACCCTCTATAAGCATATACAAGGCAGAGGGTAAATTTGTGATTTTCGTTATTTTCGTTATTCTTTCGGAGTTAAGTCTGTCCAGTGCAAATGTTTTGCTGCTCGTCTTTCCATTGTAAACACGGCAAGGAAGCTGCCAGACGCATAACTAACACCTAGCTGCGCAAAGGTCGAGTATAATGCCTGATGCAGGATGACTAACCCCCTATGCACAGTAGTTGCCATTTCGCCCATATTCTTGACAACATGGAAACTGTTGGTTGCTGGGAAGAAACGCTGTATAGAAAATATTTCTTTTCTTGACGAATGGGAATGCTGTACCAGCAATGTGGAAGGCATGTGGAAAGGGATAATGGCGATTGCAAGAGCTTGGAACCACTGAACAATGCTATCAGCTGTTCAGTGTGTGGTGAACTGGGAGGAAGGGAGTGGCAGTGGTGAGGGAGGATATGGTGGCCAGGGTAGGAGGGAGGGAGTGATGGTCGTGAGAGAGGATGTGTTAGTCAGGAAGGAAGTAGAGAATGGTGGTGATCAGGGAGAGTGTAGCAACCAAGAGGAAGTGTCAGTGGCAGATGTCATTGCTCAGTTGTATCATCACTTACCCGCCACTTCCCTTGTCCACACCTCCCACGCCTTTTCCACTACCTCCAAAACTTTGAGATTAATATTCTCCCCCGTTTGTCAAGTTCTCCAGCCATTTTCTTTATGTTTCATATAAGGTTTGTCCTTGATTAGGTGTTTGGTCTGTGACGAAAGCCCTCGCTTTGAAAGAGAATATTGGCTGTTTGTCATATGTTAGGTATAATTTGATTAAGCACTGAGATGCTTATGAAACTATGTTGAAATGATCTGATCAAATGCTAATTGGATAACTGAGTCTATATATATATATATATATATATATCTGATAAAGAGCTTTTTATTTTTCTGAAAACCTGAACGTACATAATTCTTAACGAGACATTAAACAATGAACGGGATCTGTTAGCCATTTAGGTCACCTATATACTCGTCAAATGAATCACATGAATTATGAGAATTTATTAATCTAACGCCACAGCTATACAAACATGAAATGTTCGATTCCTACTAAGACCTCGTACCTTCATGGAAGCCTTACTTCCTCAGCATCATTCTTCATCAAGATGCTTCAGCAAGATTTCCTGGGTAGGGTTACCAGTGAAGGATGACTTAGAACAGTCGCTGTTGACGAACAAATATGGATTCCGAGCGAATGCTCTGGGCGATGGGAAACCACAAATTGTATGAGGGTGGGAAGAAGCAGGGTGATGATGTGTCACCTCTCTCTCTCTCTCTCTCTCTCTCTCTCTCTCTCTCTCTCTCTCTCTCTCTCTCTCTCTCTCTCTCTCAAAGAGAAAGTATAGTCGGGTGTTCCGCAGATGACACGACAGTCAGTAGACTAGAGGAAGATGAAGAGGATCAAGAAAATCTGCCAATAGATCTGGATACTATATATACAACTGAGCAGATGAGAAGTTCGTGGATTCTAATATGGAAAAATGTGAGTATATGAATCACAGAAAATTTAGTAATTGCCTGTCTTCAAAGGCTATACGGAAAAATATGAAGCAAGAAGCAAATGTCGAGGATTTAGGAATTATAATCAATGAAAAACTTGAGCTAACTAGGACCCTAAAATGATACTGCTTTCAGGTCAAGTAATGATTGGTATGATATTGACAACATTCGTATAAAAAGACAAGAAACTAAAGATGGAGATGTTTACTGTAAATATGAGGAATTAAATTGATATTACTCCTGTGTGTTATGGCTAACAGTGAAACAGATGGGAATAAACAAATTAGAGATGGTACAGAAATACTTTACATGGAAATTTGACGGTTTGGAACTTAGGAACTAACCATGAACAATTGAAAGAACTTGAACTATACAGTCTAGATCAAAGAAGAGAGAGAGAGAGAGAGAGAGAGAGAGAGAGAGAGAGAGAGAGAGAGAGAGAGAGAGAGAGAGAGAGAGAGAGAGAGAGAGAGAGATATGATGACATATGCATGGCAACAAATAAAAAGTAAAGAGAGAAAAGGTTTAAACCTGAAAGGAACTCAATAAGAAGGATAAAGAATGATTAAATCAAATTGAATCAAATGGTAGCAGAAAAGATTGATTGATTCCTGACGAGAAACCTGGAAGGACTGATTAATGCAAGAACAGGAGAACTGAGACACAAACATGGAGTGACTACGAAGAGATTCAGGTGATGAGACTTATGGCTGAAGCCTATCAACCTTGAGTAGATGGTAACGCCAGAGGAGGAGATGCAAGGGAAAAAAAAGTAGCTACATCCAGAATGCAAGATATGCAGTGTATGGAGAGGCGACGGCCCAGAGAAACAGCGTTTCCCGAGGAGTAATACAAGCCTCTTCTTCCCTAAGATCTTTCTCAGACTACACCCAGCTGACGTGCAATGAAACACATCCCTCCTAAGTAACTAAGGCAGCAACGACAACTATCCTTCTTCCTTAACAACCCTCACATCCCACCGTAACGAGGCTATTCAGGCAATTGCAACATTAAAGCAATTGGAGCAGAAAAACCATCAGCCAGTGGTATACGAAGCTAACAGAACTTAGCGATCTGAACAAGCAGACTGTCTCTTTTTCCTGCGTTAATCTCAGCTCAACTTAATAACATTTATTTTCTCACCATTTGTCATAGATTTTGCCAGCTAGACGACATCTGCTACCCAACCTGCACTGCAGCCCCTGCAGCTTCGACTCAGTGTAATTATGTGAAGTCGACTGCTGATGACACAGCCTCGAAGCGAAACGCTCCGCTGCACTAAGTGATTTACGTATGATATTCTACGAGGAAATCTCCCCTGAGCTATGGTTACTAGATCCCTCAGCTTCATAATCGGTATACTTCTCCAACAGTCAGTATGCTCCACTGACCTACAGAATTCATATGTTATCTTGGGTCAACAATTCCACATTTACTTTAAGAATCACGACCCACTCTCGTCACCGTCAGCCATTCTCTGTCTGCTCTGTGGAAGTTTTGTTTTTGTTTGATTTCACACTGATATTACATGCTATATAGACACCCAACAGAGTGATGATACGAAGATCTCCATTACCATCTATTGCTTCGTCAGTTTCCTGCTTACCACAGCCCAGCCAACCGTGTGGCCCTTTCGGCTCTCACGGTCGTTGACTTAGTCTAGGTTGTTGCCTAGTTAACCTTATGATCATTAACAACAGTACCAAGGCTGGGCTATGGAGAAATCTCATTTCATGGAAAGCAGACTTTTGCCGTGAGAGCCGTCAGGTTATACACTTTTAAAGGGCCGTGCCTTCATAGGATTCACAAAGATGAGATCTTAATGTTTCCTCATTCTTACAAAGGATGTCCAATGGAACGCATGTATTCAATGGAAGATGATGACCTTCTCATTGTCATTAACGCTGATATCAGCTCTAGAGGACACAAGTAGCTTCCAGAACCTGCAACTGTCAACCATGTCACCAAAAACCCAACCAAAGCCGTTGTCAGGAAACATCGGCCACGCTTCTGTCTTAGTATGTTCCACCTCCTTTCATATTTGGCAGTCTCTGTGTCACCAGTGATGGAAATCTTAACTGGATGGAACACATCGAAACCATTATCTGATGTTCCCATCCTCTTTGCCGAATTCTTCGTCGGATCAAGACAAATGGACACCCTGCACCTGAACTTACCAACACCTACACAACTCTAATCATTTCTAGATTTGCCCAAAGCTTTCCCGCTTGGCTTCCGTCTGAATCCACTGTACAACAGGAACTACGAGAAAGTGTGCAGAAAAGCTTATGCAAGTTCAGCTTACACCATCCATCAAGAGACGCTCAATCCACTGGCCCTCCCGACTCTCCTTAAGCCCACAGACATCACTGGATCTCGCATTGAGAATTCGAGATGAAGCTGCTACACCATCCTCGAAGATCAACACCGTTACGCCCTACCGCCTGAGATCCCTCGTCTCAGGGTTGCAGTTCGGAATCACATTCACATCAAAACCTTACAACCTCGTACAGACCAGACGCTTCCCAACTGTTGTAAACGTCATCAATGATTAGTAACACGTATCATAACTATCATATTTCTATTTGTTTAAAGACAATTTAACTTTAAATGACCTTCTGTTCTCAGCTGTAAAAATGTTTTTCTGTATAGTTTGAGCGTTTGGCTGCAGTTGATTCAATAAATCCTTAATGATGATATCATTACAATATACATTATGCATGGCAGTTACAGACTCTGAATGAGGCTGTTCTTCTGCTCGTGTCGTTACATCGCAGGGCGGGAAACAGAGAAATGATAATGATGATGATAATTATAATGATAGTGATAATAATAATGTTAATGATAATGCTAATGATAATCATGATAATAGTTTTTAATACCACAATTCTTATCTCTATTTATTAGTTATGATTATTATTATCATTTTTATTATTATTATTATCATTATTATTATTATTATTATTATTATTATTATTATTATTATTATTATTATTATTATTACTATTATTATTATTATTATCATTATAATCATTATCATTATTATTTGTTGAAAGTTTTATCAAGATCGGAGAGACTATGCTGCCTGTCTGTATACCTGTATGTAGGGACAATAATAACTAACAACCAGTTCAAATAGCCTAACTTAGTCAAATGCATTCGCAGTTGTAAGATATATTCAGAGAAAATACATTTCTAGACCTATCTCGAGGCTATCTATGTGAACTTGTATACAGAGGGATCCGTCGGAGAAAAGTTAATTTCTTTCTTATTTAAGTAACTTAAATCGGTCTTCTTGCTAAACGTGGTAGTTCAAGAACCATCGTATCAAGTGAACTTGAATCGTATGTGTCCAGCTTTAACAAAAGCATTGTTTGGAATTTATTTACAAGAGGGTATTACATGTCCATCTCCGACTGGTAGATTAGTCCTTAAAAGTAGCTTCAGAATATGGTAGAAAAACTGTTTTAATGTATGTCTTTATCATAAATCATGATGAACCGTACAGCCGTAAATTTCAGTTCATGATTGAACATACATACGTATTTGAACTATATTAGACCGTACACTAAGTACAAATTCAACCTCGTATCAAAGTATGTGATTTTCTTGCAGTTATATTGACTCATGTACCAATAACCCAGGTATGATACGAGAGACGTGGAATATGAGAAATATGCACCAATGCAGAAAACCTAACTGTTAATAATGTTACTGTGTCTCACTACGTAATGTGATGCCATGAGTAATGAGTCTGTCCTGATGTAACTGTGTTGTCAAACACGTGGAAAAATATCGTAAATCTTTATTGATGGTAAACTGATGCAATAGTCTCTGTGACTTTCATCCTCATATTTGCTATAGTTGTGGTTCTTTGTCTGAGTGTCTCCTATCTATCTACTTCTCTCTCTCTCTCTCTCTCTCTCTCTCTCTCTCTCTCTCTCTCTCTCTCTCTCTCTCTCTCTCTCTCTCTCTCTCTCTCTCTCTCTATCCATTCTCATCCACTCTATCTTGGAAACCCCATATTACAGGAGTAGCTATATTTGCCTCTAAGAAACTGGATGGCCTGTTCATATGTCGAAACTTCTCCTTTGAATGGTTGCTCCGTTTATAGAAAGGAATGATTCGTACTTGCATGGCGTACTGCTCTCACATTTGGGGTGGTTCTAGCTCTGCAAAATCAAGTCGAAAGTGGTCAGACATAATTGTAAACTGTCCCAGGCTAACCTCGAAACCTGATCCTCTTACCTTACGTCACAATGTTGGTTCACTTTCCTTTATAGGTATTACTTTAGTTTTTGCTCACAAGTGCTGGCTGTTTGTGTGTTTATTGTCCCCACCACCCTTATGTACTACAACACGCAATAATCAGCAAACTTTTCAGCTCTAGCTTTCCGTCTCTGTGCTCAGATTTTGTTGATGTTCTTGGACGCTCCAACCTTCAAGGGAGGCGGCTACACTCACGACGCAGGTAACCGCAGCCATTCACAAAGGAGTTGAGAGTAAGAGTCAATATTCGTATTGCCTCTTCTTGTTCTGCTCCATCACTCTCCTCGGACTCCATCTCCTCCAGCAACTCACGTGTATACTGGCTTTTTTTCTTAGATACAGGTAAGGATTTTCCGTCTTTCTTTCGGTGTCCTCATTCTTTTTTCCTCCCCTTACCATTAACTAGTCAGTCACTCCTCCTCCTCGTCCTACTTCGTCATCCGTTCTATCTCTCTTCAATGGTTTCAAAACTTTCATCTGCATTAGAGAACACGGGTATAAACTTCCATTCGATATTGCAAAACTGAAAACTATGAATATATTTAGGGAACTGCTAGAAAAAAATTGCTGTAATGATAGTGATTCTCGAAGATACCTGATAGTTTCTGAAAAGCCAGTTCCGGAGTGGCCTTATGATATGAACATACTTCAACTTCTTTATATTGTAACAGAATAAAGGTTAGCGCCCTTCTTGCTCAAAGTTTCGCAAGGTTGTGAACTGATGAGATTATACTTCCCATACTTTTATGCTTCTTTTCATTGAAAAATGAAAATTGGTGTCGGTATACGTGATGCTCCTTCGTAGCTCTCCTCCCGCCTCCACCTTGCTGGAGGATGTACTGGAAGGAATGGCGTGTCTCCATCCAAATAGATCAGGAATGTAGGATGCCATTACTGTTCTGCAGCAGATAATCTCGTTGTAAGACGTTAGCTCATCTCGTTGTCAGACTGAGTCTCACGTAATCCCACGTATCCACTCCCAATCTTCCTAGTCTTGTGGTTCCTCCATCCCATTACCCATTCCTTTTCTGATTCCCTCCAGTTCCTTATACCTTCTGACTTTACGTTTCCCTTTATTCCTTCCTTCATGCACTTCTTCCTCTCTCCTCTCTCACCCCTCTGTCGATTTACGACTCTCTTCACACACATATCCTCAAGCCAATTTCTCTTCGGCCTTCTACCCCTCTCTCATCCCTCTTCCTTCCTTCGCCATACCTCTTTACTCTTCTTCCTTTTCCACCATCACTTCTCCTCATGTCTCCATTCTCGTCTCTCATCCCACTGACACACTTTTCACATCTGTAACCTCACAATCTATTCCCTCACCGCTCGTATAACGTCATTACTTCCCCTCACTACTTCACCCACGCCTGTCAGTTCCCTCACCGTGTACTGCACACACTCCACCATCTCCGTCCTACCTCACCCCTCGTCACTTCTCGGTTCGTTGACCTCCTCGCGTAAGCTAAGTTGGTCGCTTATTGGAAATACCATACTGGATATTGGATATTGAGAGACAGAGGCGTATCATACCCCCATATATTTCATCTTAAAAGTTTGATATAAATTTTCATTTCGTACAAAAAAGAAAAAAGTGGAAAGATAAAACACGCAGGCTCAGGTAAACACACACACACACACACACACACACACACACACACACACACACACACACACACACACACACACACACACACACACACACACACACACACATCTATATCATCTATTTTAGGGATATATAGTGAGATCAATTGGCTTAGCTTCTTGGCTAACCTTAGAGGGCTTCCCTGTTTCCATGGTAGAGGCACGTAACATATCTCTTAACATATTTCTGGGGATCTTCAGGGAAGGTAAGACATGGTGTTGGTAAAGATAATCCAAGATGATATCCATTTTTCTTGGCTTCGAAATTTCATATGTATACCTGCAAATATAGTTTTGCCTCTGTACAAATATGTAAATGATCCGCATGGTGAGTATAATGTCATGCTTCACCCCCCCAAAAAAAAAATGTGGGTAGGTGTGTTGAATGAGAACTTACCTCGATGAAATAAAGTAAAAGATGATTAAGAAAAAACTTGGTTATATTATGCTTGCCAAGATAAGGTATACTTATCGTTTGACTTCCTACCCAGTCCACTCACGCCCAAAGAGAGCCCTTCCACATCATCATAGACGAAAACATACAAATTTTGGTGCATTTTCTTCAGTAACATATATCGTTGCTACATGTTATAATAAGAAGAATATCTCTGAGTTTTTATTCAATTTTTTCTGTAATATATATCGTTGCAACATGCTATAATAAGAAGAATATCTTTGCATCTATATTCAATTGTCTTTAACTATTAGTATTATTTTTCTTTCTCACATCGGGGGTTAGAGTGATTGTTTTGGAACTGCGCAACGAAGGGTTTAAACTAACATTATCAACATCTTCCCACCTATAATTCCATTTTTTCCCCCCTGGTCCCTATCATCATCATTACCGTACACATCCTTCACTTACTATCATCTGCAGAACGTAAGTAAATCTCTCCTACCTCCCTCGGTATTGCCAGACTATATAGACGATCTGACTCCCCTCTATAGATCTCGAATTCACTCCCATTCTTAGCTTGGCTATATAGACGATCTGACTCCCTCTACAGATCTCGAATCTACTCCCATTCCTAGCTTAACACTACCTTAAATCTTCGTCAGATCCTCCTGTGTTCCACTCGGATCAGTGAACACCATTTAAAGCTCCTAATTCTTATGTAAAATGTATCCGTGACTCAAGAGTTTTCTCCAGGGAATCTAAATCTCTGGAGGAACTCTTTAATGGGTCCAGCATTATCCTGCTTAAGCTGTCCCATTCGATCAAAGTCCTTAGGTAGTAACCGAAAATCCCCTGACGTTGATGTTAGAATGTCCTTGTGTGTGTGTGTGTGTGTGTGTGTGTGTGTGTGTATGTGTTTAACTCTCTACATGGAAGTACTGTATTATGATCTTTGATTACATAATGTAAAATCTACTGTACCAAAATGATGTACTCCACTTATCGTTTACTTCGTATAAGATATTGATGAACCAATTCATTTATATATATATATATATATATATATATATATATATATATATATATATATATATATATATATATATATATATATATATATATATATATATATGTACACACACGGTCAGAGGAAAGGAATAGCTTGGAGACCTGCAGATAGTTATATACAGCAGGGGTTCATGTCCCTCTCAACGACGGGGATAAATATATGGATGGTCGACGGTCCAGCAGCTTTGAATAGGGTTCACCTTGTCTTCTTATGAGTCTCAGATCCTTCAGTGCTCCACGGACAAATGTGTGGTAGAATGGGTCAATTTCTTCTTTTTTTTTTCGTTTAATTCTTGGAGTGTAATCACTCAACACACACTAATCTACACTGTACATTACATTTTTTTTTCAGGCATGATGACACTCTTTTCATGCGTATATTACCAAATCTTTTACATAGGTTTCTATTCTTTACATATGATAAGTATTATGTACGTATCTATATAACAGTTACAGAGACAGAACTCTATCTACATGTAGAGATAAGGAATATTCTTTTTGCTATTAGGAAAAGTATTCACTGGTAACATAAATATAGTTTCTTCCATTCTAGAAATAACTGCAATAGTGGGTATGCAAATACCAACGTGAGGTATATACACTGATGATTTCTGGTAAATAAGGTGTTTGATATCTATCCAGCTGTGGTGGTTGGCTGCTCGTGACTTCTAAGGAAATTTTAACGTCATATGACGTTATGGAGTAGCTAGGCGCATGACGTCATGGAGTAATTCGGCATATCATTGATGGTGTAGTGAGGGAGAAGCTTAGAATTCTACCATAATATGATAGACTGTGTATCTTCGTAGGTACTAGTATTGTGTGAAGAACTAGTGGAAGATGATACAAGTACCATAGCAATTGTAGAACGAAGATAAGCACGACAGGTAAGTGCAAGTCGGTGATGCTTGAGGGAATAAACACCAGAAAAAAAAAATAGATATAAGATATAGATGGGTTAGAAATAAAACATCACTAATAAGGGATATAATTTGCCATTATCGAGACTGAAACACTGTGTGAAGGCGATTTTATAGAACATTTGTTGAAAAGGTCACAAAAAAGACAGAAGGTAATGGCTATTGTAATTAAACGTAACAACTACTGAGAACAATAAACAGAACTTGGATGAACATGATCAACAGAACAGAGGAACGAAAGATATATTACATGGTGTGTGTGATCAGGTGTTAACAGCAGGAAATTGTTTGATAAAATTTGGGTAAGTCTATTACAAAGGAAATTACTTTTTGTGATTAGTAAGTAATATGTGGAAAGGGTAACTTTAGTGTAATAATTTTCCATTCGTCTACTTTAGAGACGAAAGGAATTATTCAAGTGTTTGACATATGAGCCATTAATAACAGGCCTTCCCCTTCAGGCACACAGTGAGGGGGCTGAGCCTTGGGCCTGAAGATGGCAGTTCCATAACCTAGAGAGGTAATCTACCCACACTGTCAGCCGATAGGCAAATCAGGTTCGAAGGACACAAAGGAATTAAGAGAAAACTCAAGTTTCTAAAATGAAATGTTCATATATGATCCATCTCATCTAATCAATCTATAATGGAAATATCTAGGCCGAAACATTTTGAAAATAGGCATTAAAATTCTCGTTATGACCAGATGAAAATGGCAAAACAAATATAGCAAAATTAAACCACTGAATTTGCTTAAACAGATTCTAAAGATTCTTAAACTGGATTGATACCCCACTTCCTATGCATCACGAAATCTGTATCGGACCTCCGGAGCCCTGTCAATAGTCCATGTTATTATCTTTTTCCAACGATTTTCCTTTACACTCCATCAACTACTCCTCCCTGCTGCCTCCTCCTTCCCTCCTCCTCTACTGCATATGCTTCCCTCACGCCCGTTTAATCATACTCATCTATCTTCCTCCCCCACTCTCAGTGTTTCCTAATATTCCACAACTTCCTATTGGCTTTTTCTCATTTTCACCTCCTCCTTCCCCTCTTCCTCCCCCTCCTCCTCCTCCTCCTCCTCCTCCTTCGGCTCCTCTTAATACTTCTCCATTTCCAGCTGATCTCACTCACCATTCTCCTCCTTCTCGTTGTTTGTGTTCTTCCTACTCCCCCCACATCCTCATTCGTTCCACGTTCCTTTTCTATCATCTTCCTCGTCGCCACGATAATCCTCCTCCTCCACTTACTCCTTAGGGGATGAGCTTATATCCTCTTTTCATAGAGCTACGATGAAAGCATCAAAAAGTAATTATAATGAGAATAAAATCGAGAAATCTGAGCCTTGTGTTGGCTGAGGCCATTAATTGAGAAGCTAGGAGGGACACAGGGTGAGGAGGAGCTTCTAGGATGAGTAGGTAAGAGAACCAGGTGGCGAGGGAGACAAGATGGAAGGGGGCGAGATAAGATGGCAGGGGAGGTCGAAGGGTAGGCTCGAGCGATTTAAGGGTGAAATAACTTACTGGGTGCAGGAGTGTGGGCGGTGTGGGAGGTGGGGAGGAAACGGTTATTGTGTGATGAGACTACAGGAATGGAAGGTTCGGTGTGTAAGAATATGATGATATACGATTCCAATTTACAGTATACATAGGTAAAGATATGTATATAGGATATAACCCATCTTTATATATAGGATTCTAATTGGCAGTACATACATAGGGATATCACCCATCCTAAAACACTACAAACACCAGTTCAACATATTCCAAGGCCTCTCACGCCCGTGACGCAACTACCACACACACAAAAAAGCAAATAATTACTACTCGTTACCGTACGCTCTCCACATTTAGATACACTAACAGCCTCGTATATACATATATGTGACGGGTAAGTCGCACTTCAATAGGAGTTCAGATGATCCATCCAGACTTTAGAATAAACAGAATGTTGTTTCATGGAGTCAATCCGCCTCATCGGGTGTAAACAATTAATAACGTTTCAAATCCCAACACCAGCACAAAGGCTCGTGCACCCTGTTACCACCATGCCAGAGTAGACACTGACCTGGCTAATAAAGCGAAAGTGGCGGTGCCTTGTGGTTAAGGTAGGTTAGGTGTGGTTGGCATGGGTTGTAAGATGCGTGTGTAACTACACTTCTTATGTTGCTGTGTCTTGATAATTCTTTCATTATGATTTGATTGATAACGGGATGTGCTTTAAAGTTACCTGGGGATAGATTAAAGTTATCAGTAATAGCAGTTAAGACAGATTCATTGACATATCAGGCGGCATTATCCGAAGAGGGGGTACAATGTGATTGGATTGTTGAGGTCTACAGAGAGATCCTTTCTTTGCCGTTGTTTAGCAATAGCATTACTATGGTCACCTCTGCGTACTGAATGATGGTGCCAATAGCATCTCTCAGTTTCTGTTTAACTCGTGTGGCCAATATATACATCTTTTTCTTCACGTATTTCACTGAAGGCACTGGTGTTACTTTCAGGACCTTACGCTGGCTAACATGACAAGCAATATTGCAGGTGAAAAGTAACTGGTCGTTGATCACTCGTACAAAACCTGTCTCCGACTTCAAGATTTTGAACAAAATCCTCTCACCTGTAGCTACAACTGAGTCTTATATGTCCTCACCATGATTAGGTTTCTCATCGAATTGTACTCCACATCCACAGATCCTGAAAAGGGTTCCCTTCACTTCAAAATGATATTTCAAACAAGTTGTAGAAGATACAGACTAGAACCCCCCTCTCATTTGTTCCCTCACAGCTCAAGACACCACGAGGAGTAGGATGAATGAGGATGTGTAATACCTCACTTCCCCCCGACAGCCCATCCCTGCAAGAGACCTTGGAGATCTTATGAGTAATAGCTGCTGAGCCTTAACAGCCAGTGACCCCACTACGTCGTAATAACCAGTTATTGGTGAGATCTAATGAGCTTTCGTTAGCGGGTCTTGACGAGGCTTTTGATACAAGACTCCCTCAAGGATAATCTGTCTCGTCTTTGTGGTATTCAGTAAGATGACTTAATTGGAGCGATCGGCATATGTTTTCATGGCATTTAAAGGAAAATCTTATTAGTGGAATTTCTCGGTAAACCTGAATGATGAAGATCATTGAACTTCATCTTCCAAGAATAGAAAGAAAAGAAAATAACCAAAACTACCGTTGGTAAATTCAATTTAGTTAGCGGGTAATGAACGGGCAGCGTCAGGGCATAAGAATGTCGGAGGTTGATTATATAGAATTCTTAGGATGTCTCAAAAAGATAGTGGGGTCTGTACGAGGTTTGTGTCACACGGCTCCTTCATGGATAGTCTGTCTTTCTCGCTCCTGGTGTTCAATAACAAGACTTATTTTGGGAGTTCGGCAGATTTTTATGGTGTTTGAAAGAAATCCTTTTCATCAAAACCTTTTTAGTAAACTGGCATAAGTAAGATCAATGAACCCAATTATAATGTTAATAACCGAGGCAAAGAACTTTACTGTTACTCCCAAAAGCTTCAATGGGAACAAAATATCGTTGAAATTAGTTTAGTTGGTGGGTAATCAACAGCCCTTTGTGGCTGTGGTGGGAAGGAGGACTCAGAGGTTAGCTGGTGTATAAAATTTTGAAGAGGTTTCAAGAGGCAGGGAACAAAAGACCAGAAAAGCGGCGCAAATACAGCGTCCTGAGATGATGGTAAATCTGAGACACCATAAAGAGTGGTGTTTGCCTCAATACTCGGTCATGATAATGACATCAGATGTCGACATGAAGATATAGACAACTTTGTATAGAGCTCTGCTGACGAGAACAGGATAAGGAATATAATTGGATCAGAGGCTGATCAGAAGATAGGAAAAGTCTTAATACAGATCAATCGAAGATGAATCTAAGTAATTCAATCATGGAATGAGGAAGAACACAAGGGTGACAAAGAATATAATAGGCCCATCAAAGTAAGCTATAGATAAAGATACAGGTGTAAGAGATCCAGGTATTATCATATACGAGAAACTAGAGAGCATATTGAGAACATATCCCATCAAGTCATGTAAAGCATAGTGAGATACTGGAAACTTCCGCATGAGACAGAAAACTATTGATGAAAATGGTTAACGCATTTATAAGAGGCAAAATTGAATGCTGCTGTGTGGTGGTGTTACCAACAAAACGAATGAAGATAACATTAATGAGGGTTCAGAAGCGCTTCACGAGCAAGATCGTGGGTACGGAACGCATGAACCGCCATGAGAGGCTGAAAGAAGCGGAAATTTATAGTCTAGAAACAGGAAGATAAATAGTTGTGATAATGTACACGTGGCAGCAAACTGAAGGTGTAAAGGAAAATATACTGAGGCTGAATGCCTTGCAGCAAGGAAGATATAGCACTTTTAAGTCTGCAACAATACCTTGGAACATACCAAAAATATATTGTTGGAGCTCAGGGCGAAGGAAGAAGCTCGAACAGCTTGCTACTTGACAACACTGGTCTCACCTACATCGAGATCCTTGTCTCTCTCTCTACGCTGACAGGTTGTTAATAGGCTACAGACACTTCTGTACCAGTGAGTTTCTTGATGTGATAAGATAATCTTGCCTCAGCTATTAATTAGTGTGATATTCCTAAATGTTTGGATCCTGTTTACATCCCTTAAGACTGCTGCAGTATTAGCTAGACCAGTAATTTCTGATAGACTGGAGATTCTATTTTGTTGCTGTGTTTTGTTTCGGTGATTTTTTTCTTCTTCTATGTTGGGGATGTGTGGTTCTATTCTATGTTGGGGATGTTTGGCTTTACTCAAGGATGCTTGGGTTTATATTCTGTGCTGGTGATGCTTAGTTTTACTGTGTTGGTGATCTCTGGTTTTGTTCTGTGTTGGAGTGTTTGCTGTTCTTCTGTTTTGGAGATGCTTGGTTTAATTTTGCGCTCAGGAAGCCCTGGGAGTAACACTGGGTTCGTGATTATGTGGCAAATTGGCAGAAGCGTTAGGTAATCATGTCTGTATTAATGATGTCGGGGATAATTACGTGGTGGTAGATGCGGAGGCCAGCGCTGGTACGTCAGGTTTGATGTTTGGCTGATGAAGATTTGAGAGGATGATATTGAGAGAGGAGTAAGTGGGGGGATGTCATGTGTTGATGTGATGCTATGGTCTTTGGAACCTCATTGGTGATGTTATTGTTGACGATGTACATATGGTGACACTGAGTAGGATAGTCGTATGTGGTGCTGATGTTGTCGTGAATGATGTTGGAGTGAAATGATCTGGAGATGATGTAGTGGCATAGCAGCTGTTGTAGTTGCCATTTGTTGGTGGTGAAGATGGAAATCAATACGTTTCTGTAACGCTGCGAGGATGTGGTCATGTAATGATACGTTCGTGCAAAGAACAACAAGAAAAAGGAAGAGAATAGGGTGTATGGTTGACTAACATGAGCACATATATATCGAAGTACACTGGATATTTATGATGATATGAAATTCCTTAAAGGTTTAATTTTCAACGAGCGAATAAGGTTGTCCATGTTCTTACAAAAAAAAATTAGAGGAAAAATAACAATTAGAAGGAGAGGGTTGTTTGCTGAAGAAACGATCAGAAAGATAATATTTTGAATACATAGTTCTCATCTACAGCACGTTTCCCCTCTACGTTCCTAGTAATCAGAGTAACTACCTCACACAATCAACGAAAAGACGAAAAGAAATTAATTCGGGTAAACAAAAAGTTACAAGAGAAAGTTGAGTGAAAAGAAAATTTGTACGGGGCCTAAAATTGCCATTGAAATTCGACAGTAGCGGACGAGAGAGAGAGAGAGAGAGAGAGAGAGAGAGAGAGAGAGAGAGAGAGAGAGAGAGAGAGAGAGAGAGAGAGAGAGAGAGGTGAGGGGGGAACCCGGTAAACCATTGAACTCCTCCTCCGTAGAATCTTCCACTTTGGAGGAAAAGTTCTCAGGAACTTAGTGTGTTTCCGCTTAATCAGGCGTTGAGAAGACCATCCAGACTTTTAATTAATCAAGTAATTAAAAAGACCATCGAGACTTTTGGTTCAGAATTATCCATCGTTGGGAGGAGTGGGTTGGAGGACGACTTTACAATGTAACCCCAACCCTTCAGCTCCCTACTGGGAGCAAAGCACGGTAGGTGATCATTCTTCTTGTTCGTGGCAGCGGACGTGAGGCAGAGACACCTCCAGCGAGGAGATATTACCATAAGCAGATGTTGTCTCCTTTGTGCTGCCAATACTGGCGTAAACCTTATGTGTGACGGGGTGAAATCACCAACCACCACCCCCCTTCATCAACCTCATCAAAAGTATATATTTGTGAGATTTCACACTTTAGTTTGGATTTGGAAACAAAAAAGAAAATATAGATATAGAAATCAACGATAATTGCAGACTTTTAGATAAATGGGAAGTTATTGGCTTTCAGAGAAATAGAGATTAAGATGACAAAAAGAAAGGGAATTAATCATTAAAAAAATAATGATTTTCGTACCTTGCCTGACGTGCATTACGCATTGTACTTCATGGACATTTAACCACTGACAATCTACATATAGAGCAACATACACTGAAACATATAATCAAATACCAGTTTCTTTTTTTTTTTGGGGGGGGGGTCATTCCGTCTTTCTGACACATGGTATGAATTATAATTTAATGACTTTTACCATATGATCATCATTGATATCAACACACGAAAAATATATCATCAAATCCCGTTTTTTTTTTTTATCTGGTATATTTTTGATAAATTGTGCACATTCTGGCTTTAATGACCATTAGCTAATGATCGCCATTACGTTCAACAAACGCCAGATATGTATCCCAGATAATTTTAGATACATTTCCTGAATCTGATTTTTTTCATAAGGATTTTGGCTTAATGATGATTTGCTTTCGGCGTTACAAAAGAAAAAAAAAACCAACGACTGATGATAATCTTAAAAGAGAAAGGTGACGAGGCAAGAAGATATTATGATACGAGCAGTGGAGTTCTTTTCATCCATTTGGCAAGCGGTAAGATAGGAATTATGTGAAACGTACAAAACTAACTTACTGCTGAAGAACTTAACACTGAAGTTAAGGATTCTCTGTTTCCTTGATGGCATTCATGAGGTCACCACACTCGTTGAACATCATATTCTCTGGGATGATATCTTTACAAACATTATCTTACCATAGCGTTTCATGGATTCACGTACAGCGGATGCATTGACTATTTTATTAGAAGAAAATAAACTTGCATTTATAATACATGTTTTGATACACTCGCGGAGCCTGAACAAATGTGATTTTTAGATCATTTGGATCAGAGAGAAAAGAAATGTGTTTGCACGAATTAGGGGAAACTGCTAGAATATAAACGACACTTCTCACATACACCAAGAGGAGTGGAATGTGATGCATAAAATATCACGTTCAATCCTCTGCAAAAATGTCTAATGTTGTCAACAGTGATCACAAGGTACACGAACAGTGATGCTGAAAAATCAACGTCTGTGTCACTGGTATGGAGGAAGATGGAATTCTTTTACTTTCTTTTTTTGTCTCTATACTATAGAGTCAAACCCGTTGAAGTTTTAGCAAAAAAAAAAAGTAATGAATGATTTTGTAACCACGAGCTAAAACAACAGGAAGCCTAGATATATATATCTATCTTCAATAGGATTATTTAGAGACAAAAAGTAATAGTTATTAGATGTGTGAGAGATGTTGTGTGGCAGGGGTGGACGTCATCAAGGTCGGGATGAAGATTAATTAGGAAACTTTACGACGTAATGTAATTGTCGTCTATGACTTACCAGCCGATGAGAAAACCTATGAGAACTTTAACTGGCAACTCCCGCCAGGGGTGAGGTCATGGTCACCCACGTTTTTCGGTCTGTTCTCAGTAGTGCAATTACACGAAGCTTTAACGGAGGTATCTAGATAATGAGCAAGCTCTTCCATACGCGTTAACCTGCTGGAAAATGTATTTTGATCTGAAATATACTGCATTTCTGTATACCATACGTGCTGAGGGCTGTTTCCGGCATTTGATTTGGATAAAGGAGAGAGAGAGAGAGAGAGAGAGAGAGAGAGAGAGAGAGAGAGAGAGAGAGAGAGAGAGAGAGAGAGAGAGAGAGAGAGAGAGAGTAAGGGTATGAAGAGAATGAAACTTCCTTGTAAAGCCTATGTGATACTCACATATGTAGGTGGATGGGACAGTTGGTCTACCACCGACTGATGAGACTCTTAGGAAACAAAAGGATTTGAATGTTCGCCGACGATACGAAATGAGATGAAGCCCATCAATTAAAGACATCTTTCTGATTCAGTGTAATTGGACAAATTGATGCGGTACGGCAAATGGCCTTCAGTGTAGATGAAAAACAAGTTCATTCAAGTAGGTGATCAAAATAGAGTATGAAATGCTCGTTAAAGTAATCATTAGAGGAGTGAGGAAAAGCTAGAATTAAGGATGATAATTGTTAATGACCATAATACATCTATTATGCTAACTGCAAGATTGATAGTGAGTAGTATGCTAGAAACATGATATGTAAAGCAAAAGACATATTAATCGTACTTTAAAACGTCCTAGACAGACAGACTTCAATTGCAATAAGCTGTTCATATCTGGTTCTATAAAGCAGAACCTCTAAATAAGTCTAATACAAGTTTTGAAAATGATACTTCATTTTGATCACATAACTTATGTCAATTTACGTATGCTAGATAGAGGGCGAATACCAATAATAACGGTGCGAAGCTAAAGACAAAGAGATACAATACTGATAAGAACGGAAAAGTCAATTTAAGTACGTTAGATAGGGTTACAATGACCAATAATAACGGTACGAAACTATAGACTAAGAGAGACGTATCACCAACATAAACACAAAAAGTTCTCTTTTCAGGTGTAAGATTACAGAAAACTGGATTACCCTACCAAGAGATATTGTCGTAGCGGGACATTATCAGTACATTTGAATCGCGGCTGAACAGATGCAAAAATGGTATTAATCTTAAGGAAAATAAGACTTTTTAAAGAATGAGAGTATCATGCGAAGTAAAGCAATTGTTTTTTTCTGTTCAGATTCACGTCTCCTCCACCCAAAGGACCCAGCTAACTTGGAGATAAGATTGTGTTCTTCATTCTAGCTTTTCTGCAAAATTTCCATATCATTATACTCTCTCTCTCTCTCTCTCTCTCTCTCTCTCTCTCTGGAGCAGGAGTACCCTGCCAACGTCTTTTCTAGGAAGAAATCCTCTGATAAGGTTATGTTGGAAACAGCAATTCTTGTGCCGAGAAAGCATGGAGCGATCGCACCTCTAGGACATTTCATATATCTGTAACAGAAGCAGGCGTTCCAAAGCAGAATAACCAGTAATATAATGAAAGTAATTCAATATGTAATATGTACCTTGAGCTGCCGGACTCCAGAGATATGATCGCCCATATGGATCGTGCACTGTTAGCGAATGATACTGAAGAAAGTGACTTTCACCTCAGAGGCAAGCAACGGGAGAGAAAACATCGGAACGAAACCTTCTTAGCGAATTGTTTTCCTGAAGCAACAGTTACGAGTTAGGGAAATGGTGCTTAGGTTTGCTTACTGTTCCATATTTCCTTGGGAAATCATTTATAGCGGTAACTTGGTCTTTTCGGATTCTCATAAGAAACAAGAAACCGGTCCTATGATGATATGGAATGGAAGCAAGAACATTTTCAGGAGCATTACCATGAGTGCTTACATAAAAAGGTCATTACTGAAGTGCCCAATGCATGAGGAGTACCAGTATAAAAGGGATATGATCCTTGGGTCATAACAGACTCGAGGCTGTATGGAGGATATGCCCACTGTACTATGACAAATACTGGCTAACGAGTGTCTAGACTGGAAGGAAGGTGATGTCCATGAATTAAGGCATTCATGCATGCGCTGAGGGGAGCTTCAGTCGTAAGGAGAATATGCCATATGGAGTTTAGCATTCATGCAGCGGGTAGTGACCAGGCAAGGGTGAGGATGTAGTCCGCGGACCTGGAGGAGACTCATGACCTGGGGAGTGGTTGGGGTTTTTGAGGAACTTGTGCTCCCTGGACCATTACAAGCTCGTAGTGTCCAGGATGTAGGGAGGAGAAGCCTTGTAGACCATGACTGCCTTGCTCATGACTGCCGAATGGCTCAACTGTAGGAAGGATATTCCCATTTCATCCCGACAATTGTGTACTGGAAATTACATCGTAAGTATGAGGGATGTATACCTAGGCCATGACAGTCGTGAACTGGTGAGGTACTGGCTACAGAACGGAAATGCAACTGGAACCATGACAGTAGCGCACTGATTATAAGAAAGATCTACCCCACTCATGGCAATCATGCATGCACTCATGACAGTCATACATGCGCTCATAACTATCAAGCTATGATGTGTCCCCTGGACCATTACAGCCATTCACTTGGGATTACCCTAGACCAATTCAATATACATTGGAGAGTCCCTCGGACACAGGAAGGATATTTCTTGTCGATTCGTAAAGAAGTACTTCCCTTGATTCACTAGTCTTCATTGTGAGAGTGCTTGGACCGTTTTAAAGAGGTAGCTACTGAAGCAGTTAACTCATGCATAGGAATGTGTCAAGTATGTCCACCCTCGTGAATGACAATCATGTCCTATGAATGACTGGGGTGATCTGCCCCATGGGTTACTTGTGGTTATGCAAAGATGGCTTCTCAAACTCTCATTAATATGAACCTACTTAGCTACTGTAAGATATTTCTCTCCAATGACCTACACCTCCACTAGTGTTTGTTCATGGCTCAACCCAGACGGCGACCATTATACAAAAGACAAAACAATACACTGGGACCTGGTGAAGGCTAGCCAACAAGGTCCAGTCAAACCAACCCTTCTCTCAAGTCCTCACAACCCCACCGCAGGGAAACCCTGCTAAAGCCTCGCAATAAACCCATATCAAAATGGCTGTTCTGATGGCATATACCACAACAGAGGGGAGAAGAAATGATTTCTCCATACCAAGATACGTTGACCAGCCCATTCACATAGTATAAAAGACCCAAAAGTGTTTATAGACCAAAATGACCACAAGATAGACAATGTATCTACTTATCATAGCAGCAACATTAGATTCCCTATCGGATCAAACACTGTTACTTCCCAAGGCTGCAAAATCCTGTAACAGCCAACAGTCATTTGAACGTCCATTGGCAGTATCTCTTGGCATGGAAGAAGAAAAAGAAGGTGTGCGATAGCCTAAGAGGTTATAAGATCATTCACATTGAGAGTCTATTTCTGCATAGTATAGATAAGCCTGAAAAGCCTTCTATCATCCCTTGGTGTTCAGGGTTTCCAAATCAGATTATGAGAGATGGTAATCAGAGTTGAAATATCCAGTCGACTCTTATTAGCACTTCTTTCATCACTCGAGTTTCACGCACCTGATTTCCATATTCATAGTCTGTGTGGCGGTCGTTAATTTTCCCCAGCACTCTCATGAGGAAACTGTGAGCCTGTTTTATTTTTCTTTTTTTTATTTGAGCGTTAACAGGTGGCTAATAATCCCAAACGCGCCTCATGAGGATTCGTGCATGGTGGTGAGTGAGGCTTGAACGAAGGAGTGAGATAGGTGGATAGATGAGAAGAGAGAGAGAGAGAGAGAGAGAGAGAGAGAGAGAGAGAGAGAGAGAGAGAGAGAGAGAGAGAGAGAGAGAGAGAGAGAGAGAGAGAGAGAGAGAGAGAGAGAGAGAGAGAGAGAGAGAGAGAGAGAGAGAGTCTGATATACCTTCATGTGTCTTTTTCCAATCACAGAGTACTTTACCTATGCAAAATACTCATATGTTTGGTCTTCTGTTCATCCAACCGAGATCTCTTAAATTTATGCTCACCTCTCAGACGTTCCCATCACGTATACTGAAGGTTTGTGAGGTGGCATTACTGCAGTGCTTTGGTGCCCGCTTTACTCAGATACGTTTTGAGGAAGTGATCTATCTGGAGTAGATGCTATCAAGCGGCGTGTCGTGTCTACGTGCTCTGTCCTTCTATTGTGTACCTCTTACAAAGTATCCTCTGTATCTTTATCAGAAGAAGAAGAAGAAGAAGAAGAAGAAGAAGAAGAAGAAGAAGAAGACGAAGAAGAAGAGGTGAGGCGTAGAGCGGATATGTGTAAGAGTAGAAGCGAAAGAGAGAGACGGAATGAAGAGAGGACAGTTACGTCAATTTTGCCCATGAGCCATGAAAGGAAAAGTTGTTGGGAATCTTAATGAGTACGTAGCTTATATCACATTAGATCGATAAATGCAAATGATGGCTGAAGCATATTCAGTCTCTATGCAAAGTGGTATCAACACCAAATGAGATGTTTTTCGTTAAGGGAAAAGAAAATTAACTATGTCCTTCGTGGATTATACCCTCTAATGGCATCATGTAAACTCCACAATGATATATTTTGTGGTCTGAGGCAAGTACAGGTATTATGGTTCATAAGCAAGTAATCTGACGTGTTCTTCTTGTTATTTTTCTACGTCATCGTTGATCCTGGACATTTACTTTTGGAGAGAAGAAACCCCCAGTGTCCTGGGATTGATTTACTCTTTACTATAATTCATTTATTTGATGATTATCTGTGTTTGCGTATTCTTTGCGTATTTCTCCGTCAGCTTATGGTGTGCATGTAATAATGCTTGCGTATTCTCGTACGCGTGTGCCTCTTCTTATCTGTGGATGTATATTTGTAAGTTTTCTCATTCTGTGTATGGGTGTGTGTGTGTGTGTGTGTGTGTGTGTGTGTGTGTGTGTGTGTGTGTGTGTGTGTGTGTGTGTGTGTATGTGTGTGTTTAGGAGTACCTCCATTCACAATGACCTTAACTTTCCAACATGACCCTACCAGTGATACAACAGCCAAGAGGAAATTTCGTTAGGAGGCATCACAACAGATCTCTACACGGACAGGAAACCTCATAGACATAGACATCACACCTTCTTTTAACTTCAACTTCCAATAGAAAGAAAAAAGAAAATGATACTTTCTCGAGGAGAACAGTTGAAAATACCGAGGTAGCCTTTGTTTGGTGACAGGCAGTATCTTACCCGTACTTTCCTCTTCATCATGGCACTGATTATGGTACTGTAGAGATGTATACCGTTCACCAGCGCTGTGCCTTTGATCGCTAGCTCAATGTACATTGTGCAGCGCTTCATGAAGCGCAACTTGCTCTAAAGAGGGTATTAATGATACCAGTGTTTATTTACATGCAACATTTATTTTTGACAAGCATATGCTACAGCTGGACCAAATAAACTTCAGGCAACTGAATACAGAAGCAAAAAGAAAAATTAACTTTATTTGAAGATTACACGTGTATATAATAGCATAAGTTAGAAATATAATAACAAAACATACGCTAACATGTTGCTTTGTCAATGGAAAAGAACTTATATGGAATTACTTGTGGAGAAATACGGGTTAGCCCGTGAGATTGAAGACAATTATGACATTAAGGAATATATATATATATATATATATATATATATATATATATATATATATATATATATATATATATATATATATATAAATTTTTTGGACCATGTTAAAAGTGAGGCTCAAAGCACTGGGTTCAGACAACTGTCTTTTGGAGCTTTGTAGTTTTGTCAAAGACATGAAGAGGAAGCCGAGAAATAAGAGAGAGAGAGAGAAAAAAAAAAGGGGGAAAGAATATACCCAAATTGGCAAGAATTGTTTAGTTAAGACGGGAGAGTGAGGGGGCTACGAGACCGAAATTAATCTGGTAGTCTGGACTAGTAGAATGGGGTTGGCAAAGCAAGTCTTTCATAAAAAATATATCGAATGACGTTAGATTCTTCCGCTGTGAGGTACCCACAGGAAAACATGGAGAAGGAAGATAGAGAGCAGACCCGTGTACCTTCATCATAACACATCATTTGAGAGCACCGACGAATTTCAGAATCTGAAGAAGAAAAAAAAAAAAAGGCACACCAGATTGGTTTTGTCTGACGAAAAATTGATGCGATTCAGAAATGAATATATATATCCCAGAGGGGGATAAGGACATGCTTGGCCTGTGGGCTACGATGATCTGCGATAAAATTGGCTGGTGCATGGTGGGGAAAAAATACATTATGTGGGGGAAATTCAGCCGAGGCCATTATGGGGTTGTGGGATGATATGCAGTGAAAGGTAGCCACTGTCTCTGGCAACGTCTTATACAACAGAATTATAAACCACATAAGATTCGAGCGTCATACAATGATAATGATATACACGGAAAACTTCGTATTTTGACAAAACATCATTGATGTGATATTTATACATACATAGTTAAACTCCCACATATATATATATATATATATATATATATATATATATATATATATATATATATATATATATATATATATATATATATATATATATATATATATATATATATATATATATATATATATATATATATATATATTTATATATATATGTCATAATCTTTTACATGTTCGAATGAACTCATTATGATTTGGAGTCCTTAGCTTAACGACTATTTGCGATGGTCCTCGTAAAGTGTATTGAAATGAAAAGTATAACAGAAGGATAATTAATCTTGAAGGAGATAATGTCTTTTGCACTTATACTAGATTGAAATCAACAAAATAACGACCTCACCTCATCGTAAGTTGTCAGAATGTACGTATAAACGAACTGGCTCTGGAAGAGAAAAAAAAGGGCTTCCACCTTGCATTACCAACAACAGAAGTAAGTCTTATACCGCGTGATGATTCTTCCGCTTTGGAACTAAGAGTACTATATAGAAATGGGCAATAGTATATAAATCATGGCTCAGCGTGGTAAGGACACGCTGCTTATATCTTACGTCTATTTCACTGAAATTCTATGAAAAAAGTTTATTCATTTATCGCTTGCACAATCCGAAATATACAATTTAAGCTCTGTCTTTCAACGTGAAACGCAAACCCAGATCCAAAAAATATTGAATGAACTTCAGTGCGAAGTTATTCATGGAATATCTTTACGAAAACCGTTCTTTAGAAGTATGAGCTTCTGCCTGATGCCTTTTGGAGTGGTTGGATATTGCCATAGTCCTCTTTTTTTTTTTTAATTTCCCCCTTCACCTGGTAGTGAGTGATCATTACGACCCCTGTGCCAGAACGACTCGAGAGCAAACTCCATAACTTCGAGAACCACTCACACACAGTCTCGCAGGACGACTTACACTGAGGAAGAGGGGTGGGTTTCTCTCTCCACACACCTTCAGTCCTGAAGCCACACGAGTGGCGTTGTGACCCCCTTTCAAGACTGACTCCCGAACGCCTCTTCAGAGTCCTGCAACCACGTTAAGCGTCGCTGTGGACACCTGCGTAGCTGACGCGGAGGTGGTGCGACATTCTGATAACCCTCTCTCCTACAGCCATGACAAGGTCGATCCCTGCCCATCTCACTAGACAGACCCGCGCGTGTGTGTGTGTGTATCGTGAGAGGCGTGAGTGTGAACGTTCTGCAAGACACATCATCAAGGGGGAGGAAACCACCTCGCATTCCAAACGCCACCTTCGGTCCTGAGGCCAACGTGGCCTATACACAAAATTATGTCTACTTTGCTGCCAAAAATGCGATAATATCAATCTATGTACAATAAAGAAAATGGCTCTTGACTAATGATCATATTAATCCACCCTCCACAAGACGTCTTTCCTCTTGAAGAGAGACGCGTAAGGGTGTTGATGACCCAGAGTGGTAATGTCCATTATAGTGTTTAAAAAGCTTTATTACAAGTGATAGTAATAATTACCTTTGCTATATCACAATGTCACCGGAACTTACGGCATAAATGAATAACAATAGCCTTAATAACAATGCAGAGTACAGACATTATCCACACTATTTTCCAGAGATGAACAGCATATCAAAACGCATGGCAAGTTGACCGGCGCTAAGTATTAGAACCTGCTGCAATAAAGTTGAGTCTCATATCAACAGGAAAGATCAAGTCAACCTTATTGAAGCTGTGTCTGGTGGATCCGTATATCGCAGGTCAGCTTGCCATGCAAGGCCAAATCGGAGGTCAAGTTGGGCTAACATGCGGGGCTCATTAGCATATCAGCCCATCGCACCTCCACATAATCCATCATGAACACAAAATTATGTATTTCTTGAGCATATTCCATTTCATTTACAAACAAGCAAATATACATGTCAACCATAATTATTTTTTTGGCTCAGTAACCTACAGCGATCGAGCAATTAATATAAGCGATCATTCTCTTCATGTAGTGTCACATATTGAAGGCAGCGAGCAGGCCAATGCCGTGCTTGGGTTCTTAAGGGGCCATGTCGATGTACGTGTATACGCTGCAGGATTCACCCAGTTACATATAAGTCACTCACATACAGGTACAAATACAAGCTCACCATACTGACGGACACTGCACAAGATTCCTTGTCCTCGTTCCTTCTATCCACACTGGCAATCATCAAACACCGCTGCCAAACCCTTTACAAAGCTTATCTGATCTCTATATATAAGTGTACATATTAATAAACTTTTTTTTATTTACAAAAATATATATATATATATTTTTTTTATGCTTATGTAACATCCACTTTCCGTCCGTGACAGTAAAACATATTAACAAGCATCTCGGAAGATGTCACATGTTTTCCTCTCCTTTCCTTAAAATACTCTTCCCCCAAAAGCTCTCCAAGTGAGATATAGATTAATATTACACTTTTATCGTTAAGTCTTCAACGCTGACTCGTATTCCTGTTTAAGGACAGAAGACCAATGGCCGTGATACTGTCGGTGGAGGCCACCGATATTAATCGCACAGACCACGGGAATTGCAGGAGCCGTCGCTCAAGCCTCCGTAGTTGGCGGCGACCTGCACCGTCTTGTTGCTGACGAAGCTGTCCTTCTGCTGCTGGGAGTTGTTGGGCGTGTCGTCCCTCGTGGCTCCGTTGGTGAAACTGGTGGTTGTGGTCGTGGTGGTGTTGTGATGTAGGACCTGGGCTGAGGGGCTCAGGTGGTGGGTGCTGGTCACCTTGTTGGTCAGCGGGATGGACTGTGGGCTCGGCCGTGGGTTCAGAGGCCGAGTCTCCATTGACTTTTCGAAGTCTGTCCGACCGCTGGTCGTCGCGCGGCGATGGGGGTCGCATGATATCACCTTACGGAACGCCTTTCTGAAAGAGGAAAAGCCAAAATACGCTTAAGTATTTCTCGCCTCTGAGGTATGTTAGCTGAGATTTATTCTTCTGGGATTGAAGAACAATAACTGATGTTTGCTATCCAATGTCCATCTAATATACGACCTTATTGTTCTTGTTAACTTCGGTAAACAAGCATGGAAATGGATGTGGTTTACTAAGATTTTGCTGCTGCTTATCCTTGCTGTACTTCCTAGAAGAACATATCTCTTACAAGGAAAAAAAAATAATGCAAGAACTGTTTTCTCTGTCTGTCCCTCTCTCCCTCACACTGCACAGTGTTTGCCTCATCACGTACAGTGTGTTTGGGTATAGCACCAACCTGAAGGGGTCGGAGAGGAACGCATACAGGATGGGGTTGACGCAGGAGTTGATGTAGGCCAGGACCTGCGCCGCTATCTGCGTGATGATCCTGAAGGTCGTCATCTCGTACAGACCCAGAGACTTGAGCAACAAAACAAGCTGTCAAGGATAAATGAGAAAGAGAATAGTGTCTTACTGACTCCCGAATTTGCATGGTGTTATAATGAAATAATTTAGTTCATAGCTCAGAAATGTGCTGGAGGTGGTGTGATTCGCTGCAGTGCGTGAGAAATGTAAATATTATGGTGACAGGTGCGTTTTAAAGGCCAGGGTATCAAATGGGGAGAAATGATACACTTGTCGCTATGAGAAATTCATCCCTGTCTTCCCGTGTTGATCACAAGTAAGTCGGGTCGCAGGTAGATATGGTCGTAATACAGTAATCATATGTCTCCTGTAACGTCTAACTTACCTTTGCAACGGAAATTGCATTGATAATAGGAACATTAACATCTTCGTAAGCCACACATCTTGAATGACACCACACGAGACACATCCCTCTAGGATACCCTCCCCCTAACACAACGTGCAAGACAAGACTCACCTGAATGGGGAACCAACAGACGATGAAGGTGACCACGACGATGACGACCATCCTTGTCACTCGCTTCTTCCCTCGGATGCTCTCAGCACTGCGGCTGCCCCCGGGCACCACGCCGTACCACAGGCGGTTAAGGATCATCAGGTACAGCACCACGATCACCGTCAGCGGCACGAAGTACATGGTGGTGATGAAGCCGATCTGTGGAACATTGCGAGTGCTGGTGTCGATGATGGTCATGTGAGGTTGGTGAAACAGCATCACTATCACCTCCGTCAGCGGCATGACGAACATGGTAGATGATGAAGCATGACTATGGTTAAAACAGAATCACTATCACCTTCGCAAGTGATGAGACATGACTATGGTACAAACTTGGTGATTGGTGATGATGATGAGAGATGTGATGGTGATGATTGTGACAACGATGCTGGTAATTGACGACGAATACTAACGGCAATAATGATGGTATGATATTCACACTGGTACAGTTGCGTTAATTATAGAATTGATGTTGGAAACGAAGCATAGTTGCTAATCACACAAGGAGGAAAACGCACTCATAGGGTTACTTACGTGAAAGGCCATATGGTTGTACTCCTCGTCCAGGAATGCGCACTGGAAGTACACCTCTCCCTCGAAGTTCTGCTTCTTGATGCCATGGCAGAGGTAGAGCGGGATGCACGAAGTCAGGATGAGGATCCAACTGCAGGTGATGGCGTATAGGGCGTTCCTCTCCGTGCGAACTGGAGGAGGGAGGGAGGAACGGATGAGGGTACGACTGTGTTATGCTCTGAGACTCAAACAAGATCTTGTATACTGTTCTACGATTTTCAGTTGGTCTTATCTGTACGGTGTTGGCCGATGCAATTTTAGCGTTATATGAAAGTTAATTGGATGAAAGCTTTGTCTTCTTCAGTTGAAATGATTCCTCTATAAATGTTACGTCGATAACATATTCCTGGATTTCAGATACCCAGACTGTAATTCCATATTCTAGTGTCATGTAAACAGTCAATATCTAAGCTTTCAGTTCACTAGTAAATCCAAATAGAATTGTAAGACACCAAATTTTGGTATGTTCACTAAAACGTCAGTAGTCAGTGTCAACATCCTCACTTCTCACTATTCGCCTTTAAGTCTAGTCAGTGCTTAGCATCGGCATCACTTACCACTGTGTTCAACCTACTCAACAATCAGCATCCGTGGGGCTCGTTGACCTGCGCACACAACTGTTGATTAGTCAACAGTCACATGACACACTTGTCAGTATCCACACTGATCACTGTCAGTCTCCATATGACTCACTGGACAGCATCCAAACTATACTCACTTATCATTACCGAAATCACTTACTCTCCTAACGTCAACCAACGCTTGTCACTCTCTGCTCGACTCACTAGTTAAGGCAGCGATTGGATGCACCACTGCCAGGAACCTATCGAACGAGAGGAGGAGAAGGGTGTAGACGGAGGCGTAGGCGGTGACGTAGGTGAGGTACTGCACAGTCTGGCACCAGATGCTTCCGAACGGCCAGGACGGCAGGATGTAGTCGGAGGCGGTGAAGGGCACACAGAACACGATGAAGAGCAGGTCCGCCATCGCCAGGCTGAAAGGCACACCACACAGACTTTTGCAGTTTTCCCCAGCAGGAAACTCATACTGAAGATGCCAGTGAGAGAAAGTCAAGAAGTCAATAGCGAAAGTCAAATTAAGAAGTTAAAAGTCGAAAGTTGGCAATAAAAGTCGGAGTCGAAAGTTGAAGACAGAGTTACAAGGGAATTAAAGCGTATTTGAAGCCGATGCTTTAGATCCTAAGGAAGAGGTGGGAAAACATGAAATGAGGACGAGCGAGCCAGGCGAAGGAGAAAGGAAATATATGACCTGCTGAAGAGTGTAACAAAGAATAACACAGAGAAAATAACGATGTTTAACGCAGAAAAATAGAAGGAGGGGCAAGGAATATTAAGTAACTTCGATGCTTCAGGCCTCTTATAACATCATGGTTGGAGGAATTTCTGAGTCAAAATGCTGGTAATGGTAAATGATGTATAGAAGAAAGGATTCCTGAACACGTACGTATGAGATGAGACGGATAGAATAGTTGATGAAGCTCAAGTGGGAAAAGAGAAAAAGGAAAACAACGTGACCCTGAAGATGATTAGGTAAGGAGAATTCATCAGCATACATAATGACTGGATGATTGATAAAAGGTAGTAAACTGTCGAAGTACTGAGAGAAAAATAAAGAAATAAATTGCTATATAACATATCTTTATGAACTTGAAAATGAGGCGATTATTTGTCAATTCATGAGTGACGAAATGGTTTCCTAACATATTCAACCACTAACTATTAAAAGGAGATGCTCTCTTCCTAAACTGCTGTCTAACGAAGGCTATCAAATGCTGTCACCATCCCTACCATAACTACCATTGTTTTATTTCATTGCGCTCCTGTTGTGCTGTGCTCATTATTACGAAGACCTGAGTACGTTATTACTGTCCCAATATCGCCAACTCGTAATTGTCATTAAGTTCTCTCTGCCTTTAATTAGTTCTACCTCTTGGATGTTGTCAGGGTGTGTTCTTAACACTACTAACCCTTCATTGCCGCTATGTTCTTATTAGTCATAACCTTGTACTGTTGAAATACTTCTCTGACACGATTTACCCCTGACTATTGTACTAATGTTTTGATTATCATCTTTTCCTGATTGCGGATTTGTTTATCTCATCGTCATAAAGTCTTGCCTGTGTCAGTGATGCCCTCATCGTCGCTAACTCCTTCCTATCCAGTATTCAGTCATCGCTAGGTATATCCTATCAAGTACTCTGGTCCAGTAACTCTTGACATGCTGAAATCCAGTCATCATCAGAGTTAAGTAAGACTTTGACTATTAAAAAGTCTATCTTTTTTTCCGGTCACTAACCTGCTCTCTTAATCATCAGTTCCTGACTGTTGTTGTAACCATTGTTCTCATCCCTATTGAATCTTGACTGTCACAGTACAAGTCTCATAATCAAGACCTGAATCTCCACTCGCTCCTCTCATCACTACTAACCCTACACTGCCGGAGTGCCACTGTCTTTTCATGATCATTACTTGTGAATCGTGATTGCTGAATTGTAATTCTTGTTTTGATTGATTCTAGGATTAATCCGATCCTTTTAGTAAGACAGTGAAGACGAATTAGCAATTTGTCTCTGACTTGTCATCCAGCATTCATCATGATTGATCATCCTACTTAATCAATTGCTAATCGGTATATCGTATGTTTACTTAATTGAAAAAGTTATATGTTAATATGTCGAATATGATATTTCACTAAAGGGCAGTGAGATCGATTAACTGTGAATATTCCGAGCAAAATGATTGAAACACTCATTCTTCTCCACAATAAGGATCAGCTTATCTTACATAATTAAATCCACTTAAACTCCACCACTAAACAAATTCATACCACAGATACATTATGCCTCATGTGAACATATTCTGATTAGAGAGGATACATGAATACAGTAAGTTACTGAACTACGTTTACTACCAAGAATGGAACGTTGTGATAAATTGGTTATGAGTCTCGCCTCTGAGTCCTGTGTTTTCCAGCTCGAGACATGATCATGTGGCACCTCTCAAGTCGATCCATTGTGAACAGGTAACTATACTCAACATTCACCGTCAAACTTTAGATTTGAGTCAGTTGGTCAATCCGTTCACCTAACAAGGATTTGTTTTGATAACTCGTTCGGGGTAAGTAACGCACACTGGCTACGCCGAGGAGTTTGGGTTCTGACAATATGAGTCTTCTAACACCCACCTGAAGATAAGATAATTGGTGGTCGATCTCATCTGCTTGTTGGCAATGATGACGATGACGACCAGCGTGTTGCCGAAGAGCCCCACCAGGACGATGATGCCGAAGATGATCGGCACGACGATGGCGACAATGATGGCGTACTCGAAGGCCGTGTTTTCCTGAAGGGTAATGTTTGGCTGAGACCAAGTGGTAAATCATACTCCCTCTCTGCTTTCTCTTCTCACTCAGAAGACACAATTAGATCCAGCCCTTTCATACGCAGATATCTAGAAACTTCTCTCCTTTCAAGCTAAGCTTTGATCCATATCGCAACCTTGTTTAATATGACATTCCAGTACCAAATTCCATACTTCTGCCGATTCCCATATTACGAGCGTGTCTATATAGCTTGCATTAGCATTACCACCTTTCACTCACAGGTATTCTTCATTCATTTTTCAATTTATCTTCCCTCTGACTTCCTCAAAATCTTGCCACATCCTTACGAAAACAAAACATACACACACACATATATATGTGGTCTTAAGAGTTCTTCCTATTTGCAGAATAATGATATGCCTCTTCAAGGTATACACCCGTTTGGTGTGCTTTTATCACACTCAGTATATCATCCAGTTTCATTAATCTAAGATTCTTATGAACTTCAAAATCGGCGATAGTATTATTATTCTTTTTTTTCCAGTTTCATTACTTTTTTATGTTTCAGTTTGTTCATGAATATGATGTCGGCATAAGAAACTCCTATTCATTCCTATCTGTTTATCCCTCACTTAAGCCCCTGTGAATCCAGTCATTCTAAGATTCAGTTATATTTTGAGGGTTCTTAAAGAAAAAGAAATGAAACACAGGAAGTAGTTCATGAAAAGAGAAAACGTTGAATATATTGCTCGTTCTAATAACGAGTTAATCTATCTTGAAGGTAGACAGGCTACCACTGTCTTAACCTAGCTATGGGTTTACCCAGACAGATTTGGTTCTATGTGGATGACACGGGACAACACTTGTTCAAGAAAAGGCAGTTTTAATTACAGAAATGACACTGCTTTTGCTCAACAAATCATGCGACATGTCAATGCTGACGAATTTCTTAGCCATATTTTCGCATTCTAAGAAGACGACGATTGTGTACAACAAACTTTATAGATGAAAAACAGTCATCAAAATGCCGTCATCAGATGTAGTGAAACGAATATTATCTGCAAGAACGTGATCCAATATGGTAAAACTATACTTTGATTTTTTTTTTCAAGAATGACATCCTGGCGAATACCTATAAACTTATTAGTTCTTTAAGAAAAATGCTGAAAACTTTAAGTTTTCAGAGGCTGAGAACTTACTAAAAAAAAGAAAAGAAAAAGGAGAATACAGCAGAGTTAGACCTAATGTGACTGCTAGTTATATGTATACTGTTACAGTTGAGGCACCTAGATAGATGTATCGCTTCAGGATTCTACTGTGAACAGATATCTCTCATATGACCATTTCATCCCTCTTGCATCGCTGTACAGCTATCAATAAATTTGGTAGATGATGCGGGGAAATGGCTGCTCCCTCATATGGACCTTAAACTTAAGGTTTGAAAAAGAAATCTATTTATCAGGGTATATAAACAATAATCAGTGACCGAGCTGAAGGTCTAGGGGGAAAAAAAAAGAGAATAAAAATACTTTCCGGATTGTTTTTATGTACTAGCTTTCAGCACGTCACCAGCCATTAGTGATGGTGGACTGGTTGACGAATCAAAAGCACACATTGGTCAACCTGAATGTTATTGCCGCTCCATTCACTGAAAACATTCTGAAATAATGAACACCTTTTTAATCTCTCTCTCTCTCTCTCTCTCTCTCTCTCTCTCTCTCTCTCTCTCTCTCTCTCTCTCTCTCTCTCTCTCCCTCTCTCTCTCTATTCATACACACACACACACACACACACACACACACACACATAGATAGAAAGATAGCGAGAGAGAGAGAGAGAGAGAGAGAGAGAGAGAGAGAGAGAGAGAGAGAGAGAGAGAGAGAGAGAGAGAGAGAGA
Source organism: Panulirus ornatus (assembly GCF_036320965.1). NCBI lineage: Eukaryota > Metazoa > Arthropoda > Malacostraca > Decapoda > Palinuridae > Panulirus > Panulirus ornatus. Next base: position 13,735,752 of record NC_092231.1, on the reverse strand, counting down.
GAGAGAGAGAGAGAGAGAGAGAGAGAGTGAGAGAGAGAGAGAGAATACAGAGTGGAGAACAGATGAGATATGCTCACCTCCACGGTCTTGTTGTTGTTGCAGAGCGGCAACTTGGTGTAGTTGGTGGAGTTGCAGAGGATGTAGGGCGGGAGGAAGGAGAGGAAGGGTTCGATGCCACTCTCCTCGTCGAGGTCTGCTCCCGACCCCTCGAAATCCATGTCTCCCATGTCGTCCATCCTTCACCGTTCACTGCGACACGGATTCTGTTTTGCTTTATACTCCCGCTCTCACCGACCCGTTCGACGCACACTTGGTGCTTACCACCACATCTACTACCAGCAGAATGTCACCAATGTCTCTGCTGGAATATATTTTCTCCTCAGGCTTATCTCGTGCCAGGTTATAAGTCTTAATGGAAGAACAGAAACATTCTCTACTTCCTGTATTTCGATGTGAATCTTATCAGGTCATAACAACTGTTATCTTTACTGATAATGATATTCTAAATACATATGTGTATTGTAGATTTTCTTTTTTTTCTTTTACATTTGACTTTTTCCATTTGCTATTTTAGGGAAGGGCTTTCTGAGACGACGGAGCGAAATTTGGCAATTTACCTGACTCTTGATCTGGTGTGAGAGTAAACATATTACCGAGAGAGTTGTAGACAATGTCCGTAATACACTAACATTGCTATTAAATCAAGTTTTTCTTCCCTTTAAATTTTCCGAGTTTTTTTTCTCAGTCCTACGAAGAATGTTTTCTCATAACACACTACGTAAATTTACGCAACAACGACAGATTTTCCTTAAAGCTTTCCTTCATTCTGAATGGAGCAGAGTGTACTATATCAGACCCACTGGTCATAATGCTGCCACAAGCTCTCCCTCACTTCCTTGTGGTTCGTCAGTCTAAACGTTTTACTGTGATCTATAGAAAGAAGCTGATGGACCTACGGAGCTTCAGTGTGTTGGTGACCTGCTGAAGCTCCTTGAAGCTCCATCTGACGACGGCTCACACTTGAGCTTCGGTGTGTTAAAGCTCCCTGGTGACTCCTCCCCTTGATGTCCTAACTCATAAGCTGTAAAGTCCTTGTGTTCCCTATAGGTTCCCCTGACGCTCCGTATGGTGTCCTATCCTCAAGCTATGGCCAGCTGGTGCTTCATGGAGACTACCTGACTTTCCGGCTTTCCCCCTCAAAGCTCTGATGCACTCGATCGCTGTGAGAGCTCTTGATGCCCCAGCTAACAGCTCACCCGCAAGCTGTCACGTGCTTGGGTTTCTTATGAACGCTTTCTGACGCCTTAGAGGTGAACCGTGGAACCGTGGTGTGTGCACTGGTGCGTCGAGGGTGTTGCCGGGCGCCTCAGCTACTAACATCCACAAGTGATGGGGTCTCCGGGGCACCGACAGGCGTCTGCGTGTCACCCAGGAACACCAGCTTCACGCTGGAAGACAAACAATACGTCCTTGATGTAATTAACCACAACTTACTCACCATTCCACTTATTAGGGGAAAAATAGACCTGAATGTACTTTGAATTAGACTTGAGTTTACTATTGATGGACTTGAAGTAAGCATTAAGCCTCACTCTCAACCCAAATACTTCTAATTAGCAAGGTTTAATTAGCAAGTGATTACATATAGGATCAAAGAACAAAGATGAATACAATATGAAAGTGCTTAGATGACTTTACACACACACACACACATATGCGTGTGTGTGTGTTACCGGACTCCACTTGCTTGAGGTTACACCACGAATTGAAAAGTTACTTTTTCTAAGCTGTATCACTGGAAGTATAGACTCGTCAGAAAGCATTTTACTCTAAAGGAATCTACATTTCCCTGCTACTGAAAGCAGCACAGACTTAGGAAAGAGAGATATAGGTAGAGAGGAAGTTCTTAGGACGACGACGAAATTTTGCAAAATGGCACAGCCAGCACGTAGCGCTCACCGCTGGTAGGTTTATGATTACAAAGAACGCGTTGTGTAAGTTGCTTGTTGTCAAGTGCTATATGTGTAGTTGTGTATGAGAGAGAGAGAGAGAGAGAGAGAGAGAGAGAGAGAGAGAGAGAGAGAGAGAGAGAGAGAGAGAGAGAGAGAGAGAGAGAGAGAGAGAGAGAGAGAGAGAGAGAGAGAGAGAGAGAGAGAGAGAGAGAGAGAGAGAGAGAGAGAGAGAGAGAGAGAGAGAGAGAGAGAGAGAGAGAGATCAACATATGGTGGATCAACAAGGTGCAGTCACTTAGGGTATTATATGACGCTGTGTTATATTACTCTCTCTCTCGGTCATATTCCTTTTCGAAAAAAAAAATGTATATAGCCCATGACATGATATCCTTCATTACCTGCTCTCAGATAATACAAAAACGTTAAGTAAACGTTTTTGATGTATAGTGAGGTGCACTGCTCACCTTCATATACTCAGTGTTGCCTACTGGACTGACTGTCTTTCTAGTGGGTTTTCCTCTCCTATGACTAAATTGATCGCAATGTAAAAGCATGATCCAGACCACTACTTAGACACGGTGTTCTATAGCTCATCTAAATCGCGTATATCAACCACTTGCATCTCGAACTATAAGCACGAATCCTCTCTTTCTATCATTCCGAAAACTCTTGCTATGATAAAAATGGTAAGTATATTAAGGAAAGCTGTTCATTACCACTGGTGTTGACGGCCTGTGAAAATGTAGTGTCTGAACCTGGACATTGTTATCAATACGAAGTTGGAAGTATCGTATAAGCGTCCTGTGGACGGACTGTTTCTATACAGATTTCCGTGATGATATCTGGATTAAAACCGACCAATTTATCCTGCAGTTAGAAATCCAATTTTAGGAATTGAAATAAAACTTTCACTGACCCATGAGAAATAAATTGCACTGGGAGATTGGCTGGTAGTTTTTAGCGGCAAACGGTTTTGATAAGGTTGATGCTGTGTGGCAGGATAGCAAGCAAGCAAGCAAGAAAGCAAGCAAACAGACAGCTGGAAGTAAATTAACGATCAGTAGTTGGCTGTTTGATGGTAAGGTAGTTATGACCACTACCGGACGTAGTGTGAATACCGATACACATCATTCAAACCCATCCCACACATGGCGTGGTAGCAGATGGAGCCACAGAGACTGACGAAAGGGTTAAGGTCCTGGATGCGTTAAGGATCATGTGGACGGAAGGGCCAGTGTCAGTACGGGCAATGAACTTTGTGCACTGCTAGAGTCTCAGGAGATTCGCTGAGTCTAGTACATCCAGCGATGGAGATGGTAATACTTGTTCAACAATATGCTCAATGAAAAGTAAGTCAACGATATATGATTATGAAGCTGGTTGCTTAACACTACTCTCGCACACTGTGTTGCGGAAGGATGTTGTGTATAACTAAATCAGAGGAGTTCAGCTTCGAAAAAGTTCAGATGTCATTAGGGAAGATCTCATTGGTGGACTGATTACCTAAGCTCTTTTTACATCAGAGAGATGAAGAGAGTGTAAGTTGGTGAAGGAGACAGAGCCCTCAAGATCAGGGAGCCCACACAGATGGTTGCGATTTCAGGAAGAAATTTGTGTGAGACAACAAACGGGGTGAATCTGTTGATAGATAGCTACGTCACATCTTGGCAACTATCTGTGATAAAACAGATACATTTGTCGATAATGCCTACAAAAAGGTGAGTTGTTACTAAAGCAAAAGGTTTCATGATAGTCAATGAAAAAAATTGATGTTGCTATTACTTTTAAGGCGAATGTTGACATGATCATCAGATGGAATCTCTGGTTTAGAAGAATCTAATTAAATCATGATCATCTTTACGAGACTGGCTGAATACCATGATGCTAAGAAGGATCAACTGAAGACTGAGCTTATGATAGATATGTTTCGATAAGAGTTTTAACAGAAATAGATTTCATTACTCTTATTTTCAATGAGGTCTTTATGCATTCGGAACGGCTGTCTATACCTTACTTCCCATATCTGCATTGTTTGTCTGGCTCAAGTATTCAGGCACTTGAATCTCCTTGAAACACTTCGGTGCTCACTCGCTCGTAAACAGAGGACCGGCTCTTGGAACATATGCAAATCTCCCCACATTAGTTTAATTATCATGTGACTGATGCATTTGCCTTCAACTTAAGATGCAGAAACAAAGGGACGGATGAAAAATGAACATCAGCGAAGAGTTTATCAGTATTAGTAAAGGGTCAGAGAAAGAGCAGGGCGAGAGAGTACAAGAAGATCTACAGTGGGCATTGTGAGACTCGGAACAGTCTAGAGGGCATGGCTATATAGCCTGAATGTAGCCAAAGGAACAGAAACCTCAACAGAAAAAGAAGAAAGAGAAACTTCATTAGCAGAAGAAACAGAAACAGAAACCTCAATAAAAGAAGAAACAGGAACAGAAACCTCAATAGCAGAGGAAACAGAAACAGAAACCTCAACAGAAGAAGAAGCAGGAACAGAAACCTTAATAGCAGAAGACACAGCACTATTACCTAGTGAAGAGAGACAATACAGGTCAGTAGGACAAGATGCAAAACTACAACCAGGAGGTAGGAGACCATACCGATCACTGTTTTCTTTAAGTAGTTCCTGATTCTCTCACGTTGACGCCTACATGAGAGACACCGTCAGCTCACCTTCCATCCTCTGAAGTATAAGTGACTATTTCCTTTGCAGGAATTCTGTTGAATTTCATTGGAAATTCCTATTAGCATAGGAAAAAAAGAAAACCCGAGGGTAACCTATTATGTTTCTTTGACCAGTCTAAGAATGTTACCTTTTTTTTATATGTATACAGAGCTTAACTCATCTGAGAATATATATCATATATATATATATACATATATATTTATATATACATATATATATATATATATATATATATATATATATATATATATATATATATAAGCAGTGATTATGTATATATGTATATACAATTAACAATCTGGTACAGACACGCTGCAATACATGCATACACACACACACACACCACACACACACACACACACACACACACACACACACACTTGCATACTATTACACAAACGTATGCAAGCATCAAACCGAATTCTGGCGGGCACCCTCATGCATAAGCGTATAATCAAACAAAAAAAAAATATATGCGCATTTATTCATCCACAGGCACACAATGCTTAAAATCAGCCAAAAAAAAAAAAAATCTTTATTGAAAATTTCCACGTTTTATGTTATATGTCTTTTTTTTCCTCAGAGTATATCGCCTACTGGGAAATATGTAGTTAAAAACTATTTTCCACGAACCCACGAAAAGTTCTTTCATTAAACGCTGGACTTTTCATCGGTCCTGAAGCACTTTCATGTCCAGGATATCACACAACCAACTTTCCCTCGAGTTGCATTAATTACGCTAAATTTACATATCAATCACTCAATTTCGAATATTATCATCCAAAGTGGTACGAACTAATAATATTCAGTTTCACTGATGGTGCGGCATCCCTCCAGAATCCCATCAGGGAAGAGCTTATGCATGGTGTGATGACAGACACATGCATCTCTGGCTGAGACAGAACTAACCCCCCTCTCTCCTCCTTCTCCTCCTCCTCCCACGTATCATACTGCATCTTAGCTATATTATATCCCTTGGCTTCTACTAATAGACGCCGCTACGGTCGCTTGTACAGATACCATTGTTCATAGTCCATGACACAAAGACTTTATCGATGCACTAATGTATCTTCTGCACGTTGTATTGTCAGAGAGATTCCTCACGCAGTCCATGATGAGAAATTGAATATTTATTACTTACGATATCCATGTTTTTTTTTTCTTTCTGTGCGTTGTATTGCTCCAGAGAGTTATCCAGGCCTTTGAGATCTTGAAATCAAAGACTTTGAAATTAAGATGTCTCTCGTAAGACTACTGAGTACCATATTCTCCACAGGAAGCGCTCGTTGGCTCCATTCTGTTCGTTGGATCCTACACCACAAGGCAGTACCGGCTGAGGATCATCGCTCATCTCACACATGGACTTTCCAGGATAAAACTGGAGTACTATGGCCTGCCGGTTGCTGGGTTACCGTATAAAGCCGCGGTGCTCCGACTACACCTCAAGATCTCACAGAGACTATGACTCTCTAAAATCTTGGTTTCAGAACTGAGACATTTAACTCACTGTAAGCATGCTTGTTTTTTCTCTATCATCCACCAAATATCCACGGAGTTTATAATTCTTTCCCAAGCTTTTCAAGAACGTTTGAGATTTCTTTGATGTCTAGCCATGTCATCACTTGAAGTTCTATATATCGAATTTCCTACAGCTGTTTAAACATCCATACAAACCCTTACCCCACACATCAAAGCATTCAAGAATATAGCCTCACATCCAACACCACATATCATAGCCTCCTTCACGCCACTTGCTTCTTCTACATCCACGTAACGCACTAGTATTGTGCCAGGCCACATACCACTGCTATATCTACAACATCTACTACTATCACACACTTACCGCGAGTGTCACTCCTGCACAAATTACGAGTCATATCCATATATAACGTTGTAGTGTCACACCCACAACACATGCGCTTGTTCCCATACTGCATACTCATCTCATATCACGACATCGCGTTCACATCACCTACCACACTCACATCAACATAAGATACGAGGACCACAGCCGCACCACATAACTCTTAGATCCACACTATTTACCGCTCATTCGTTCATCACTTCCTACACTTGAATCCATATAAGATAACAGTACCAAACGCACAGAATACCACTTTGATTGACAGACCCACAATCAAAATCCTGTCGCCCCTATGAAAGGTAACGCTGTAACACTCATGCCACATACCAGCATCATATACCACTATCATTAACCGCCACACATTAAGTGCCATATTCGCACTTCAAACCGCTGTTACACTCGACAATGTTACAAATACCTATGCTACAACCACACTCACGCTGCGCACCCTATACTTACATCACACACTAATGCTGCTTCCATGTCACACTTCGTCACATCCACACTATAGGCAACCACCGTATCATCCACACTCATGTCACAAACTGCTGTTCCACCTGAAGGACATATCACACCGAACCTCACAGTACTGCCACTCCCAGACCCACCACAACACACCAATAAACATATTATCATTAGATCTATACTCATTAAATTCTATCGCATTCACACAGGTGAACGCAGGGGAAAACAGAGAGAAAGAAATGCATTCTCGGCCTGATGAGGTAAAGAAGGTCCTCGGTATCCTACACAGATCTCCATAATCGGTAGAGAAATGTAAGGATATGACGGCGAAAATGAGGGACCTTCTCTCATGGCGCGCGCCGTATGCAACTAGTTACGCGTGACAAGGAGTCATAAGACAAGAGTGGATCCCAAAGACTGATGACCTGAGTAAGTTCTCTGACACTTGCGCCTGCACAGACCCTCACACAGCTGTTTGTCTGGACTTGCAATCAACATTTCTAACTAGAAGCAAGTTGTGTTTACGATAGCTAGAGCGGAAACAATAGAAGTTAGATGAAAGAAAAAAAGTGGTTGAAGTTCGAGAGGCTTTGTTGATAAAGACCTGAACTTGTTGCAGAATTGGCCATGAAAGTTTCATGTGATAAACACCACAGTCTACGTATATGCAACTGTTATAGACAGTTCGTAACTCAGAACAGAACTGACTTCCCGAATGTGATTTCAGTAATTTACACAGAAACACAAACAGACAGACAGACAGACAGACAGACACACACACACACACACACACATAATTACAGTAATCATGTGACTCCTTAGTAATTCCTAAAGACGTAGGAAAGAAGTAGTAAAACATAAGCTCTCATAATGAAGACTTTGGAGGATCCTGTCGAACTGGCGAAAAAAAAGATAAAAAAATACGAGACAGCATCTGCTCAGTCATCAAGGTCACAACAGATATAGTGATAATTGATAAGAAACAAAAGATCACATGGAGATGGTAGATGAAACTGACATTAACTGTATCTTTATCAGCGCAACCTTATAAATGGCAATGACTTTAATGTGGAGAACTCTACAGAATCATCACCTGGAACTAGTTAGTCACAAATGGCGTCTGGTTATGGCTGGATTCCACAAGTCAAAAGACGATTGAGGTATTGTCAGACGATCTGGATTCATGGCTAATTTACCACTGCAAATTTACCTTCATCATTCAGAGGAAGGCGAACCCTCGCCAGTGATGTTTACTAACTTAACCAGTTGTACACTACCTTTCAGTACCAGGAGGCGTATCAGACCCAACGCATTAGCTTATTCTGTTGAACCCCACATACGAATCAACTGAATTCAAACTCAGCAACAGATCCCTGGGTCTTAACGAGGCCGTTTTGATAAGGAAAGAGAACAGAAATTCATGAATCAACGTGGGACGAGTCGAAAGACATTGCAGGATTTTCAAAAAGGAAGAAGATCCGTAAACATATTTAGGTCACCTTATAATTTCTGCTGTTCTTGTGGCACAGAATTAAAGTGAAGCTCATGATTAGAAATCGTGTTCGAGAGCGAGGAAGATGCTCAGACTTTTTTACATTCGGTGGATACAGGTACTACTAGTGACTAGAGAGGTACTCCAGATCCGCCCATAAGGGTGTTGATTCCAGTTGTAAGTCAAAAAGGATTATGGGAAACATTTCCCTGATGAGGAGCGTCGGAGAGTATGTTTGACCCATTTCTCTCCTTCGTTACGTAGTGCTTTAGACGTGAGATCAACTTTCTTGAAGCGTTTCTCTATCCTTATTTTTTTTATCCATGTAGTTAAGGGTTGGGATAACTTTGAGGATAGTCTACTCAGACCTATTACTCTGTAAACTCAAAAACAAAGCAGCTGAGGTAGACCTAAGGCGTGAAGCATGGCCACATCCATGCTAAACAGAACCTCAGCTATGCTAGATCAGGTCTCAGCCATACTGAAATGGATTTCAGCCAAGCTGGACCGTGCACTATCCACAGGAAGTTCAGCCATGATCCATCTCTCCTCTTCTAGCACTGATAAGTGTTTCTGGTCTTGGGTAAAAGTATTCTGACATCATCTGTCGTATTACCTTTCCTACACTTTTCCGTTCTGACAATATTATAGCTGTCTCCCGCCCTGACAAAGTGATTCATATACATATACATATGTTTATATTTCATTACCAATTACCACAGGACAAATATTCTATGATGGGTTCTTGATATTGCCCAGGATCTCTTCCTAAAGGCTCCTGTAGACCAAGTTGCGCTACTTCCAGTGGCAGGGGAATGTAGACTCCTTTAGAGTGAAAAATTCTTTGATACAACCTCGCCAAAAGTGACTTTTCACTTGCGTTGTAACCTCGAGCAGGCAGAGTCCGTTAACAGACACACACACACACACACACACACACACACACACACACACACACACGGCAACAAAAACAACGGCTATAATACTACTACATCTACTACTACTAGTAGTAGCACTACTACTACTACTACTATTTCTACTACTATAATAACTACTAGTACTACTGCTACTACTATTACTACTATAACGACAACAACCAGAACATCGACAGCTTACGTTAGTACTACCACGCCCATCATTCTCCCTCTAACATCAGCACTATCATTCACGTTACTTCCTACTAACGCTAGTCGCATTACTACTTCAACAATTCCTAAAACTGTCGTCGCTACGCCACTAAATCCATGGCTTACATCACCCTATTCCATGTGCCTCTCTTCCTCCTCTCCTCCTACTCTATTTCCAATACTAATTTTACTCTCACTTACTCCTCCTCCTCCCCCACGAGTGTCTTCCTCTCCCTCCACTTGTACGGGAAGGATCCCCAGAAAGGCTGCCCCGTACCCACCCAGAGGACGTTCAAGTATCCTTGGCCAATGAGAGGGCAAAGGTAAACACAGTAATCAGCCGAACTGGACAATAAAAACTGGCCGCAAAAATACACTTGTGGTTCATCAAGATCAGGATCGCCTCTCTCTCTCTCTCCTCTCTCTCTCTCTCTCTCTCTCTCTCTCTCTCTCTCTCTCTCTCTCTCTCTCTCTCTCTCTCTCTCTCTCTGTTACTTAATCCTCTCTCACAGATAGCACGAAGCAGCTCATAAGTCTTGTTTATGTAATGGAGGGCCCGGAGACTCGGTGTCTTGGAAAGCTGAGATGAAAACCCTTTGTGTTGCTCACCAGATCAGCTTTAGTGAACCGAGACCTTACTGCGTTTCGAATGAAGGGAAGAACATGAGGCAGTTAGGAGTATTGAGCTTTTCTACTGCAACTTAGAGATCGTTACGTGAGGGAAGTACTTCGAGCAAGTACGGTCTGTAAACTACCGGCAAAGGTGATTGGAAAGTATATGGATAAAGAGTTGAGAGGAATACCCTCACTTGGCCCCCTTTCTCTGTTCCCTCTTTTGGAAAATTTAAAACGGGAGGGGATATATACATATATATATATATATATATATATATATATATATATATATATATATATATATATATATATATATATATATATATGAACATAAATATATTGGAATGCTCACCTTGAGGAACTCCTCTCATTCTCTCATGGATCCTCTACTCCTCGCACGCCCACCTCGTCTTCCTGAAAAGATACACCAGCTGTTCAGACGAGACCTTGAAACTTAAAAGTAGAAACACTCCAAACATGAACGCATCATCACGTCCGCAAACGCTTATAGGGTAACAACTGAAAATAAACACCTATCTTTTTTCACACAGGAGTGCCTAAGATAACTGGCGTGTTAGATAATCGTCTGGGAAAAGTCAAGGTAACAACAAGTGCTAACGGTGAAGATTTATGAGGCCACCAAGTCGACTTTTATTACGTGATATGAGAACTTGGGGAGAATAGATGGTGGAAGAGAAATGTGAAGAATACTGAGATGTGCAATGGGTACGAAAGAATGAGAGTGAACATTTTATTTTTTCAAATATTTCGTGTAGTATATTATCATGTATTTATTTCATGCAACGTCTGCTGGTATGTACTTTACATATGAAGTGTGTGTGTGTTTGTGTGGAAAGGCCATGGAAAAACGCTGTTGTAATACTGAGGTGAAAGATAATTTGAACTATACTGCTTTCGAATGAGGTCTGTAAAAGTGAGTGTACTGAAAGACACCATCTATGAAATATATTTTGATATGTGATTATATATAACCGATGATTGAAAAACCTACAGTCATAGAGATAACTGAAAATAATCTATAGCTTTAACACACACATACATGCGTATATATACATATATATATATATATATATATATATATATATATATATATATATATATATATATATATATATATATATATATATATATATATATATATATATATATATAATATATATATATATATATATATATATATATATATATATATATATATATATATATATATATATATATATATATATATATATATATATCTTTCTTTTCTTTTAAACTATTCGCCATTTCCCGCGTTAGCGAGGTAGCGTTAGGAACAGAGGACTGGGCCTTTTTTGGAATATCCTCACCTGGCCCCCCTCTGTTCCTTCTTTTGGAAAATTAAAAAAAAAAAAAAAACGAGAGGGGAGGATTTCCAGCCCCCCGCTCCCTCCCCTTTTAGTCGCCTTCTACGACACGCAGGGAATACGTGGGAAGTATTCTTAATCCCCTACCCCCAGGGATAAATATATATATATATATAAATGGGCTAAAGTTGGGATCTTGTGAAAGTAGTGGCACTCCTGATGAAGGAGGAGCTTTGAAATTGTGTTGAAGTGTGAAAAGAAGGGAGCTCAAGTTTAATGTGGCGAGAGGTGGGTGATAGTGCTTATGCTACCTGAAGAGAGGAGCGGCTATCTGGAGGAGCAGCACGAGTGCTTTGGCAGTTTGAACACATAGGATCTAATCTTATTGCTAGGGGATATGAATGCAAGAATGGATGATGAGATAACTGGGAGTAAGATTGTAGGGCATGGGGGTGGGGTCTCCAGGTATAGATGAAAAAGGGAATGAGCTTTGCGAGTTGTCTGCCGGAAGAGGAATACTTGGGAGTGCTTGGTCTTGATAAAGATACAGCCATAAGAATATGTGGGTGAGCGGGGGTTCATCAGTCATTATTGGATTACAGGCAACCCAAGGAGAATGTGTTGGATGTAAACGTGTTGAGAGGGACGGTGGGTGGAAAATAGGATCACATCTTGGTGGAGTATGGTAGTTTGTAATGATGGTATGAAAAGTGACAATTACATTTGTTTGAAAGAATTGGTGAACGTGATAGAGTCCAGTGAAGATAAAGGCAAGCTCGAAGCTGAAAGCAATGGTAAAAATGGAACAGTTTTAAAGTAGGTGTTGGTGTGATGTAGCTGGCTGTACCACAAGTAGCCGTATGGATGGAGTCTGGTAACACTGCAGATGCTCGCACGGGAGAAATATGAATATCATCATATTTAGAGATTTATAACACTGGAGCCATCGCAGGCAGCAGGGGAAGGTGAAAATTGAACTGAACGATACTTTGGGTATTGAGAGAGGCAAACCTGGCACCACTGCATGTGTTAGTGAAGGGAAGGCTGGCAACAGTGCATGTGGTAATGTAGAAGGACACTGGTGACGGTGTATGTTGTGTTATGGAAATGGGCTGGCGTCGATGGAGGGCGGAGTAAAGGCAGGTGTGGTTATGTTTTGCAGATAAGCTGGCAGCACTTGAGGTAGGAGTTACAGCTGAGGCCAACAGGTGTAAAGGTGGTGGAGTGGGTAAAGACTAGCATTACCAGAGGTAATGGTGTGGGTGGAGACTAACAGCATTACTGGTGGCAGAGTGGGTAGAGCCAAGCAACTCAACAGGTGGTGATGTGGAGTGGAGGCCAATGGGGTGGAGGTGGTAGACGTCGGCAACACTACAAGTGATGATGTGGAGTAGTGAGGGGGTGGAGGGATGGGGTGTGTGTGTGGAGGGGGAAGGCTTAGAGTCCGACAGGTGGTGTCTCGATGGTTGCTGAGAGCTCTACAGGTGGTAGCGTTAAGACATATCGGCTTCATCCGCACTGCAGGTGGGAGGCATGGAGTTTTGAGGGTAGCATCACTACAAACTCCCTTGTCCATATGTATCAACTTTAATGCAGATGGTTGGGGAGTGAGGATGAAGGCTGACAATACCAGCAGGAGTTTGTAGTACCGCAGGTGGTGGTGTGAGGGGGAAAATCTGATGGTCCAGCATCAGTAAATGTTTGGGTCAACCGAAAGATTCATGGTAAACACAAAAGCGTTACATCCACCATTTATGAATATTTGTGTGAGTCTTCCATAAACGCCTGGCCTTGCTAGATCGACTGTCCAGTGTGAGGGGAAATGTTACCCATCTCTACCCTCAGAAATGTGAGGAACGCCCCAGCTTGGGAACTCAGCATGTGCACCACGGGGACCAGGTCATTACCATGTGTCACATTCCATATGGAATATTCGGTTATGCCGTGGGCCTCCAGCCTCGGCCACTCGCTATCCCATATCATATATCAGGAATGTTATCAACAACATACTGGCTATTTATCAATGAGCTGTGTCCACTCCCGGTTGTTGTTGACAGTTCAAATGGAAGGCAGAGGATTTCGAACAGCAAAAGAATGTCTTCCTTGCATACAAACTAAAATGTTTGCCTACGATATTTATCTATCTGTGTATCATTAGTGAACTCAGAAAATTCTGGTTTTAATTTCTTCCTAAACTGAGATTGTTAGAGACTTAGAAAACTATGGATACTCGTTTAAGATCACCTCTTGACCTTCTCATTCCAGGCTGAATAAATTCAAGTTGTTTAATCGGCTCAAGTATGATATGATTCCTATTCCAGTAATCATCCTTGGAGCACGTCGCTGTACCTCTCCATTTTGTCTATGTCTTTTTTTCAAACAGGGTTATCAAAACTGAGTACAACGTCCTCCACTCTAGGGTTTACAACTGTCTTTTGTAACTCCGTTTCTCTTCACACTCGAATCCTCTCTCTCACGAAAGGGTAGACACTCTCTCTCTCTCTCTCTCTCTCTCTCTCTCTCTCTCTCTCTCTCTCTCTCTCTCTCTTTACTCCCTGCGCTGGCTCCCGTCACTCCCCACAGGACATAAATGACCGGGGTTCAGATCTTTATCACCTACTCTTTCAGGTGACGAGTTCTGGATGTGTGATAAAAGAAGGACATTACGGTGCTGCTGGAGCTTTTTATGCCTTTAACTTTTCTTCGTCTTGTCTCTTTCCTTTCTTTTCTATTTACCAGAGGATTAAGATGGACGGTGGGATTAAGGGGTTTGTTTGCCTCAAAGCAGAAACTTCTTCGTGGCGTAGCGGTTAGAGTTGCTGAGCGTGATGCATTCATTCATGGGCCTCCAGGGGTCGAACGTATAGGTTCGAATCCTGCTTGCGGAAGTTGGTCCACAGCCAAACCAACTGTTCATCCTCTCGTAGAGCTTGGTCGATGAATTGGGAGGAGACACAAGTGTCTGTTACCAGTGTCTCCTTTTCATGACCTTGAAAAAGATTGGCCACCAGAAGACTTCATATTTACACTTTTCGTAGGAGTATATCCTCACTCTCTTCTCCTCCACAATGTTTCTTCCATCTTATTCCCCGTTCCATCCACAAGTTGACCCATCTTCCTCTCCATCTCTCTCTTTATCCTTTTTCTTATTCCACATCTCATTCATGCCCTTGTTCAACTTTCTAGTTCCCATCTCATGACACATCGATCGTGACAATGTCTCATGAGACGCCACAATTGTTTTGTCTGATCAGTGTATAGATTACCAGTGCAGGTGCTGGAGTTCGGATCTCGCGAGTATTTTCTTGCAACACCAGAGCGATACTGCCAAATATCATACAGACACTCGACCACGACAGGGGTGGGAAGTGGTGGCCCAGAAAAATCACCGACAGCAAGAAGAAGAAGAATAGCCAATCATGGATAACACGAAGGAGCGAGTAATAACACGAAGGAGCGAGTATAGCACAGAATTCTTAGGATGAAACAGAGAGCCAACTTCAACATAGATGATCGAGGGCGACATGTGTATATAAGATTGACACAAACAGCCAAAGAGGATACTGAGATAGCCGGGAGTGCTACAAGAAGCTATAGGCGATTCAGACAACTTTGAAATAAGGTAGGGAACAAAGGATAGGCAAAGAACTTAGGAAGACACGGCCAGTGATGACAGAGAAAGCCTGAGACACCAGATAGAAAGTCTGTTATTGTCTCAACCTCAGGTCCTATAATAGGAATCCCACGGTACTAAGATGGTCCGCAATGCCCACCGTGTAATCCTGAGGGATCAAGAGGAGAATATATATTAAAGTTTTGTCTGTGATAGACGGTTGGAGATTCAGCGTTGATAGCGTCTTCAATAGGGGTGGTGACAGTGTATATAGAAAGACTTCTGTGCGGGGTTTATTTTCTGTTTGTATATTTCCAGTGATGGATGGCAGCGAGATCTAAGACGCTGATATTGTAACGCGCATCTCTCTGGATAGCAGAGATTCGGAAGGATTTTCCATAGGAGCTGTTATGTTAAGGGATTCAATTGTTTGATATTTGTCGGTGATGCCTATGAATAAATTTGGGCTATGTTAGTGCTGACTGGAGGAGGGAGGGTTTGGTTCAATGGGTAATTCATATATAAGACTAGGGTGTGTTCCTTGTCTCTGGGTCTGCATGTGTGGTTTGCGAAGGAGTGTGTCGGGTCATGTGCGATTACCACAAACTGTGTGTACCTGTCATGTCCAGGTGTGTCCGCAGTAGTAAGATCGGGGCCACGGTGTTTAGGTATTTTTAGCTGGCGGTTTGGACGTATTCTGCTATGGGCTCCGAGAGCATCATTTTGTTTTGGTCTAAGCTTTTGTGAGTTCGTTTCGAATATGGTGGGGGAACCAGCCAATAGAGTTAGAGTGCATGTAGACCCTATGAACTGTTTGCAAAGACAAGAGTTTATGGTTGCTATCCATAGGGAAAATGAATTTAAGAAAGGGAGGAAAATTGAGAGCAAGACTAAGGAATATCTTTTATTACGTTTCCCTCATGGAAAGGCTCTGAGAATATTTAAATTTCTTGCTGTCATATATTGATGTTCGTTTGGGGTTTAAAATGTCATGTGTGTATCATATGTCAAACTTGATGCTATCGGTGTTTTGTAGAGGGAATAGCGTTATTCAAAAATTATATCAGTAATAATGATAACAATAGTAAAAATAATGATGATAATGATATCATTGATAATGGTGTTGTGCAAGTTAAGATACTGGTCCTCCATGCGCCGGGACCGAGGTTCGAGTCCTCGGCGCCCAAAGGTAAATCGCAATCATATAAATATATATATATATATATATATATATATATATATATATATATATATATATATATATATATATATATATAAATATATGGGCGGTGAAGGGAGGCTGTAGTTTCGATGCATTGCACGTGACAGGTAGAGAATGGATGTGACGAATCTGGCCTTATCTACATGTGCTCCTATTCCAGCCCTGCTAACGCGGGAACGAGAACATTCAATGAAAAAAAGATATATATATATATATATATATATATATATATATATATATATATATATATATATATATATATATATATATATATATATTTGCATGATATCAGGTTGATAAATGAAATATACGTTATTCATATATATAACCAAAAGTCTTGTACACAGACACTCCCAACTACCCAAATGTTCATCATTGATTTCTGCATAAAAAAAAAGTATTCCCACTTCACTGGTATGCAGAAAACGGGTAGATTTATTGATGTATTCAGACGTCAGTTAAGCAAGAGGCATTCCCAGCGGAGGAGAGGAGATGGGACGAGAGATACACCATGCGACGAGGAGGAGAGATTGGACTGTGGTTGCACAAAAGATGTAGCAGACTGAGTGACGGCTCGTCTGCAAGGCTGATGGACACACTGACAATTTTCAAGCACGTGATGAAGTGCCAACTCTCGTTCTCCTAAATGGGGATCATAGCTCCCATTATGAGTCATATCGCAAAGAGCTAGCCTGAGACTCTGAACTCTCTGACTTACTCTCCTCAGCATACTCAGATCATGAGGGTGTGAATCCTGGAAGCTGTGTCACCAGGAGATACGAAAGGGAGGCTCGGGACCTCGAAACCCAACGCTCTGAATCTTAGCCAATATCCACTGCCATACTCGACTAAGAGGCCCTCAGTCCTGGGAATAACCATCGCCGGGAGCGTCGAACACAAGGTTCTAAAACTTAAGGATCACAATAGTCAAGCAGGAGGTTGTGTTCTCCGAGATTCAGAGGAGGTGAGAGGGTTATTATACATATGGCTCAACATTCCAATATTTTTCCCTTCATTCAGAAGCACAACCAGGAGGCTCCAGTTCCCCCACACTCGCAAGACATTTTACAAAGAGAAGTGCACCAGCTGGGGCAACGTCGTAATTAGTGGAAGGGATATTTCAAATAATACACTCCCTGTTGGCCCTAACAAGGGACATCCTTGTTGACCGTAATCAACTGTTTTTTCTCATATACAACAACCCCTGGAATCCCTTCACAGAAGCACTTTACAATTTGTTTCTCAAGAATGCAGTACAGCATCATTATCCAAACGAGAAAACAATGAACATATTCTGCTTTGACAAGTAGGAGAATCACTGCATTTATGTCACTCGCCTTCACCACTAGAAGTCTCGAAATCTGTACCTTTTTGTTTTATAATGGAGTGATGTAGCTTGAAATATGTATATACATATATGAAAAGTAATGAGTAAGATTCACAAATATCTAGTTCACACGCACACACACACACACACACACACACACACACACACACACACACACACACACATACACACACACACACCCCACAGTGACTCCTGAATCATCATCCTGGATGAATATAACAGTTTCAACTCGTGACTACATACACAACACCTCCAGACTGAAATGTACGAGAGCTCATACACATGCCAGAGAGTATGGTCTACCAATAGTACTGAGTGGTAGAGATATAATAATGTAACTCTGTCACGTCATCCCGAGGGAAACTTGAGTCAACGACAGTTTCTGAAACGTATGATAGACTTCCGTTCCCTCGAGTCTGTGGAACGACACATGGGGGAATACGCTGGCCTCAGCTTTGTTGCTCCTCCGCCACCCACTCCTTACTGGACTTCCTTCCAGGCGCACAGCAGCAGCTGCTCGCTTACAGAGGCAGGAAGCCAGGGACTCAAGAAACGAACGTTCTTTTATGTAAACGTTAATTCTTAACGGGTAACCAAAGCAACGAATTCTCCTTTCCTCTTTGAAATATAGAATTTGCTTTTTCTACTATTGTTTCTCAGTCTGAAAAACATCAGCCATTTATTCTTATATCAGCCATGTATTTTTGTCTAGTGTCTATTGCAGCCTGAGAGCTATGGGTATATTGAATCAGATTCTTAGAAATATACATTGATTATCATCGCATTTCTTCCTCCTCTTCATTCTCTCTTCTTCTTCTTCTTCTTCTTCTTCTTCTTCTTCTTCTTCTTCTTCTTCTTCTTCTTCTTCTTTTTTTACTATCATTATTTCTAGTATCATTATCATTATTATTATCATCATTATTACTATTATCATTATTACCATCATTGTTATTATCATTTTCATCATTGAGATACTTAGTAGTAGTAATACTATTATGTAGATTATTATCATCATTATCATTATCGTTATCATTATCATTATACAAGGAAAGGAAGGTTTCTGACCCCCTGCTCGCGTCCATTTCAGTCGCCCTATACAAAACGCAGGAGAACCGAGGGTGGTGTTTTCTCCTTTCTCTCTCCATGGCACGTAGGGTGGAGGTGAGCAAACGAGGCCGTTCTTCTTTGTTCCCGGCGCTACCTCATTAACGCTGGAAAAGGCGAACACGTATGAAGGAATATTATTATTGTTATTATCATTATTACTATTACTATTATTATTATTATTATTATTATTATTATTATTATTATCATTATTATTATTGTTATTATTACTATTATTATTATTATTATTATTATTATTATTATTATTATTATTATTATTATTATTATTATTATCATTATTGTTATTATTATCATTATCATTATCATTATTATTATCAATACTATTATTACTATCATTGTTATTTTTATCATTATTATTATTATTATTATTATTATTATTATTATTATTATCATTATTATTATTATTATTACTATTATTATTATCATTATTATTTTCATTATCATTACTACTACAACTATTATTGTTATCATTACTATTATTCTATAATCATTATCATTATTATTATCATTGTTATTATCATCATATTCATTTCTTGTAGTAAGCCAATAGTTGCCTGAGGAATATATTATATTTCTATCAATCTGTTGCTTTCTCTATGCCAGTGTAGCAGGCTTTTATCCAGCTGTATGTTTTGACACACGCACATTCAAGTGGAGCATTATAAATGATGTCTCGGACTCTAGACAGAGAAGTGCAGGTGCAATGTTTGCCACTTCAGTCTAATGTCGAGACATGGTAAGTGGACGTGGGAGCGAGTGGAGAGTAAATGGGAGGTGGGTGGACCATCATGGAAAAGGTGTTGTAGGAGAATATTACGTCAGAACTGCCATGTAAAGGACTAAAGGTAGAAAAAGAGAGAAAGCAGGTATATCTGATAGATATGAGAGATAGATAGATAGATAGATAGATAGATAGATAGATAGAGATAGATAGATAGATAGATAGATAGATAGAGAGAGAGAGAGAGAGAGAGAGAGAGAGAGAGAGAGAGAGAGAGAGAGAGAGAGAGAGAGAGAGAGAGAGAGAGAGAGAGAGAGAGAGAGAGAGAGAGAGAGAGAGAGAATGATATATTGTAAAGTTGTGAGGCAAAAGAAGAAAAAAGAAGGACATAAATGACAGATCTCAAAGATCGAGGGAAAAAAAAAAGAAAGAAGAGAAGAGATGAATAAGGACTCTGGATCCACGGGGATAAAAAGCAGTCAATAATATTGGAGAGATGATAGTGCTGGAGCGATACGAAATGAAGACATGGTAGTGAAGGATACTAACGACGCAGGAACATACACACTAGACCATGGGAAGGGAGCAAGTGTCCTCATCGGGAATCAAACGTTGGTGCATATTTGATGAAAGCTAAGCTGGCCACAAGAGCACAGAGAGAGGAAAGGCACGTGTGACAGAAAAGCGATAAGAGTAGCAACGGATGAAGGAGACGAGCTAGGAAAGAAAGTGTCAAGATGTCTGGATATTTGATTAATGAGGATGAGAGATACTTAGCAAAGTACTGTCTATACATTATTGGAATTCATACGTACAGCTGAACAATTCATTAAGAAAAAATTATCGAGAAGATCTAATTTAAAGAAAAAAAAACGTAACGGTATGTATGGGAATAGAGAGTGTGTTGAGAGGGATTTTCAGTACTCAAACAAAGGATAAGAGATAACGAAGAATACGTAGAAATAGATATAAAACATGTTTTCTGCGACCCTCTTCGGTCTCTATCTTACATAACCACCTCCATCCAGGTACGGCACGGGTTGAGGCGTCCTCTGTTAAGCAAACGACCTCGATCACCATTACTTCTCTCCAGTACTGCCTAAGCTCTGCACTCAGCAGACAAACAAGGTCTTAATGACTATTATAGACATACACTTACCCAGCACTCAACAGCTCGTGAGGGAATGTACACGACCCAACATTCAATGTACGTTGACGAAGACCTTACCAACTCTACTGCAACTACGAGTACGTAGACCCATCCTTTGGGAGAATGTCACATGACGCACTAACTAACCTTCCACTAAGTATAGAATACCTAAACCATACTCTGTATCAACAGTCAGGAGAGATTGATAAAGTGAAGACTAACCTGACTCTCGACAGATAGCGGCAAAGTGCATGCTACTCCATCGTGCAAAGGTGACACATAACAGACACCGATAAAATGCACGCTGTTGTTAAGCGTAGGACCTTGCTATTTTAGCGCATCCGTCACGTAAATGCATTACGCAATAATTTATATGCAGCTTCTTCGTGAGTTGTGGCTCGCTCTGGAAGAGGAGAATACGGCCATAAGCGATAGCCATTTGAGAAAAATAAGTAAACAGATAGAAATAAAGAAATGAACGATAAAAAGATGAATAATATGAAATTCTGAAAGTCTTTAATTACCATAAAGGGAACTGGTGATACTATATATTACAACACTTCTTTCTTCAGCTTGATTAAGAAAATACTGAGTGGCAGTTGACAGTTCTAAAGCGAAAACCAACCAACCAACCAGCCAACCTGATTATCACCAAACTATCAAAATATCAAGATTTGTTACACTGAAGTAAATATATTAAGAATCCACAACAGTTTGCCTTAGTAATGTTCAAATGGTTGCGTCATATCGGAATTTCTTACAAAGTAAACCTCTTGCTCGGAGTTCTTCTTCAACCCTTAGATCTTCGAGGAAGACTTACAGTAGTTCACATTGCTAACGAAGATTACATTAGTATCATCTCTCACATTTTCCCACTGTCTCTATACAGAACCAAGGTCTTATATATGCAACTTTACAGTATGTTCCAATAGAGAATTTCTGAGGACCTTCCTCACTTCCATCATCCAGTACCCCGTAATCTGGCACAACATGTTAGGGTACATCTCTGGACGCCGCCTTTGTCTTTGGGAATCTTAACCTCTCTCTCTCTCTCTCTCTCTCTCTCTCTCTCTCTCTCTCTCTCTCTCTCTCTCTCTCTCTCTCTCTCTCTCTCTCTCTCTCTCTCTCTCCATCTCTCTTTATATAAAAAAAAAATAACCATACATTGCATCACGTAATAACCAGCGCCCGACCATTATGCAACAAACATACTCTTATATTCCACGAACCTCGATGCACATTTTACCCGGGGCAAAATTTCGTTCTGGTGGAGGTGACATATCTCAGACTTCCAGACTCGCGTTGATAACACGTTCCTTCATTTCAGTGTGGCACACCTCACTGTATCTTGACGCGTGTCACTTGCATCCTAAGTTTTCCCTTGTTAGTTCCTTTGAAGTGAGATGCTGCTTCTTTGCCACGGTTTCATTATAGGCGACAGTGAGAGATATAGTGCCTTCCTGTGGTCATAATTTGGGGACTTTTATCTGGCACTCACGTGACACTGAAGTATTCAGGTCTTTAGGTGTCTGGTTGATGACGCCACTATACAGTGGTGAACGGTGAGTACGTCAGGAACACACACTTCATGCATGAGGTCGAGAGGTTCACACTGTCGCCTCACATGCAAGCAGTAGCCAGATGTGGTTTGTGAGCGAGGCCAGAGTCTGAGACCTAATTTCGAACCTGGAGAATTGTTGACGTGGTTTGAGTGTATCATGATAATGATAATAACAAGAGTTTAATAATGCTGCTGCTGCTGCTGCTACTACCACTACTACTACTACTACTACTACTTTTACTACTACTACTACTACT